>NW_007261701.1:0-1024 GCF_000164805.1 Carlito syrichta | reverse complement strand
TACAGGCGCGCACTACCCACACCCAGCTGATTTTTTGATTTATTGTAGAGATGAGGTCTCACTGCCCAGGCGGGTCTCGAACCCGCGGGCTCAGGCAATCCACTCACCTCAGCCTCCCAAAGGCACGGGATTACAGGCTGAGCCACCGAGCCCGGCTAAAAGCCTGTTGTTTATTTTTGTGTTGTGTTCTTTCCTTGGACAAAGATTAAGGATTTGAACAGATGATACACACACACTTTGTACAAAATTCAAAAGTCTCACAACTGTGCAGCCAAGTGATTCTTCTTTAAGGTTGTCGCACTATTTGGAACACTAACTAGCACAGAGGCCACCACTGTTCCCCACTGGCCTCTGAAACTTTCCAGAGGAACATCACTAGCATTCAAGCATGTATGCGTATTTTATCCACACCCTTTCTTATTCAAACGGTGAGGCAGCAAACGGTGTGCAGATCTTGCTTTTTTATCATTTCAAAAAGTATCTTGCAGTACTTTCTGTGTGCTATTAATGAGGGCAAAGTTGTACCGTGCTTGCCATGCCATTGGTTTAAGTGCTTGAAAACTATTAAGTTAATCGTCATCATAATATAACAAAGTTTGTCTATTATCGTTGTTTTTTGTCTAAGGGAACTAGAACATATAAAACTGAAATGACTTGCCAAAGGTAGTGGGGCAAAAATTCAACCATATTGTGCTGATTTTTCCCTTGGAGAACTGCCGAATCCTAAACTTTCCTGAGTAAGAGGACATCCTTCTAGAGGCAAAGTACATGATAAGAGGCGGAGAAGACATCGGCCCTTCAGAAAATTCCATGCGACTTGGGAAACGAAAGTTGCAATTCACTCTTCCAAACCAGCCAAAACTTGAGAAGTCTAGATGTCGGGAGGCAGAAAAGCAAGCAGAAGTGGCAGTGATATGCGGTGGTCTTCTCCTGCCAGGCCTTCGTCCATACTTAAACTACAGAGAAGATCAGCAGACAACAGTGAAAAGTCACAACAGATATCTCAGCATTCCCATGGTATTGC
>NW_007261700.1:1999-7150 GCF_000164805.1 Carlito syrichta | reverse complement strand
TGTACCCAACCCTGAATTGTACCCCACAATTTTAAAATAAAAAATTAAGTAAAAAAACAACAATAACAACTAAGAGCATCTGCTGAAAAATTTTCTTGCACTGATAAGGACTTTGGCAAAGTCTCAGGATAAAAAATAATCTCAGGATAAAAAATAAATGTGAGCCGGGCTCGGTGGCTCAGCCTGTAATTCCGCGCCTTTCGTAGGCTGAGGTGAGTGGATTGCCTGAGCCCGCGGGTTTGAGACTCGCCTGGGCTGCAAGACCTCATCTCTACAATAAATCAAAAAACAAAAAAATCAGCCGGGCGTGGTAGCACATGCCTGTAATTCCAGCTACTTGGAAGGCTGAGGCGGAAGGATCGCCAGAGCCCAGCAGGTCGAGGCTGCGGTGGCCGGGAGTGGCCGCTGCACTCCAGTCTGCGACAGAGTGAGACACCAACTCAAAACAAAACAAAACAAACAAACAAGCAAACAAACAAAAATGTGAAAAAGACAGTCATAAGCTTATACTCAACAACAGCCAGAGAATCAAATAAAAAGCACAATCTCACTCACGATGACAGCAAAAATAAAATGAAATATCTTAGCACGTTTCTAAGCCAAGAAGTGAAAGAAATTACAAGGAAAACTACAAAATACTGCTGAAAGAAATCAATGAAGTCACAAACAAATGGAAAAATATGTTATGCTCATGGATTGGAAGAATTAACCTTGTTAAGATGTCTGTCTTCCCTAAGGCAATCTACAGATTTAACAATTTATTTATTAAATTTCCTACATCATTCTTCTCAGGCCTGGAAATGACAATACAAAAATTCATATGGAAATTTAAATGACCATGAGTAGCTAAATCAATGCTCAGAAAAAAGAAACAGAGCAGGAGGTATCACAATCTAGACATTAAACTTTATTATAAGGTACAATAATAATAATTTAAAAACCCTAGTATTGGTACAAAGACAGACATCTAGACCAATGGAACAGAATAGATATTGTGGAAGCAAAATTTCAATTTCTCAACCAATTCATCTTTGACAAAGTTTCCAAGAGCAGCTACTGGGGAGAGGAGAGATTTTTCAGTAAGTGATGCTAGGAAAACTGCACATGCAGAAAATTGAAACAAGTCCCCCACTTATCACCATATACATAAGTCAACTCTAAATGGATCAAAGACCTAAATGTAAAACCTCAAATTATAAAAACCTTAGAAAATTCGGGAGAAATGCTTATGGAAATTGGAACTGGAAACCAATTCCTGAACAAAACTCCAAGTGCCCATGCAATAAGACATAAGATAGACAAGTGCGACCTCATCAAACTGAAAGCTTCTGCAAAGCAAAATAAACCATCAAGAGAGCGGCAAGACAGTCCACAAAATGAGAGAAAATATTTGCCAACTGTATATAGGGCAAAGGCCGAAATCCAGGATATAAAATAAACTTAAGTGTACCTAAAGGAAAAACAAAAAGCAAATAGCCCCATTATAACGTGGGCAAAAGATATGAATAGACATTTCGTTTTTTTTTTGAGTTGGAGTCTCACTCTGTCACCCAGACTGGAGTGCAGTGGCGCCCCTGGCCACCGCAGCCTCGACCTGCTGGGCTCCAGCGATCCTTCTGCCTCAGCCTTCCGAGTAGACGGAATCACAGGCATGCGCTACCACGCCCGGCTAGTTTTTGATTTATTGTAGAGATGAGGTCTCGCTGCCCAGGTGGGTCTCGAACTCGTGGGCTCAGGCAATTTACTCACCTCAGCCTCCCAAAGGCGCGGGATTACAGGCTGAGCCACCAAGCCTGGCTGACATTTCTTATAGAAAGACATATGAAGAGGCAACAGATACATGAAAAAATACTGAGCCTAACCAATCATCAAAGAAATGCAAATTAAAACCACACTGAGATACTATCTAACTCCATTCAGGATGGCCATTATCAATAACTAAAAAAACAACAAATGCTGTAGAGAATGTGGGGAAAAAGAAACACTTCTACACTGTTAGTCAGAGTGCAAACAAGTACAGCCTCTGTGGAAAACAATGTGGCGATTACTAAAAGATCTACAAATTGATTTTCCATATGATTCAGCTATCACCTTTCTGGGAATATACACAGAGTAAGTCAAATCATTGTACAAAATAATACCTGAACATGCATGGTTATTGCAGCACTATTTACAACAGCAAATAATGGAACAAAAAATGTTGCCAATCAAAAGTAGACAAATAATATGATACATATGCATGATGAAATATTATTCAGTCATAAGGAAGGACAAAATAGTGAACTTTACAGCAACTTGGATGCCTTTAGAGTCTACAATGCTAAGTTATGTGTCACAGAAAAAAAGAATTCATACCACATTTTATCAATCTTAAGCAGACCCTAAAAATATCATAATACTCTAAGAAAGGGATTTGCAGCCGGGCTCGGTGGCTCAGCCTGTAATCCCGTGCCTTTGGGAGGCTGAGGTGAGTGGATTGCCTGAGCCCGCGGGTTTGAGACCCGCCTGGGCAGCGAGACCTCATCTCTACAATAAATCAAAAAATTAGCTGGGCATGGTAGCGTATGCCTGTAATTCCGGCTACTTGGAAGGCTGAGGTGGAAGGATCGCCGGAGCCCAGCACTTCGAGGCTGTGGTGGCCGGAAGCGTCCATTGCACCCCAGTCTGGGCGACTGAGTGAGACTCCAACTCAAAAAAAAAAAAAAAGAAAGGGATTTGCAGCCGCAGGACTCTGCCAGGTGAGATGGGAAAATTATATCGGTAATGGTACCTGATCTCAAAACAGGAAAAGTGAAAGCCAAAGTCAGGGCCAAACTTCACTTGTACTATGACCATTTGTATAATCATTCCTTAATTTTACCCTACATCTTTAGAATTAGCTAAGTAATTAAATACAAAAAATTAAACAGCCAGGTATGGGATGGTTCTCCCTGAGCTTCAGGGGAAGGAGGGGGATGGCTTCATTAGCACACAGAGCAAGTTATTTTCATGCCCTTCTGCCCTTAGGGGCAGAGAAATAGTGTCTCTGGGTGAGAGTATTCCCCAAGCTCAGACAGACAAGCACTCTCTGTGTGAAAGCAGTTTCTCTGGGAGGCTAATTTGTATGAATGCAGAGTAATTACTGTGGTTTTTGTCAAAAACTGCCATCACTTATTTAAATAAATCTAGTTTTCAAACCTGAGTCACATACATGGTATAAAAGAATTCATGATCTTTGAACACGAAAGGTTTTCCCTGATTCCTTGTCAAGATGCACCTGGGCAGTCAGGTTATTCACCATCTCCAGCACTTCTCAGCTGGTGTCCAGTGAGTAATGCAGGGAAATCTCTTCTGTATTTTCAAGATATAACTAGGGTACATTGTACTTTATTGACAAATTTATTTAGAACAGTGATAGTGTAAAAAGAAGAGGTATACAAGATAGAAGGCAGAGTGATGTGCATGTGACAAATGTTATCACTCTAACTTAGAAATGATAAGAAATTGGCAACACAATTATTTCATGCATTTTACTAATTACGTTTATATATTTCATTGATTATAAACATGCTACATATTCATTGTAGTAAATTCACAGAATAAAGACAAGAAAATTAAATAGAAAACGTTTTAAAAATAATTTAGATAGTAGATTTCTGGCAAGATAGCAACTGGTCAAGTTGGAGTGTAAGAGTCTCCATAGAGGGTGGCTACTTCAGCTGGTCCCATGCACCTTGCCACAACAGCCACTTCCTCTGCAAAAGGTAGCTGGTGCAGCTGGTTCCACACACCATACCACTGCCATTGCCAACTCTGAAAAAGGTGAATCCTGCAGTCGGTTACATGAACCATGCTGCTGCCACCAGTGCATGGCCTTTGGCTCCTGGCCCTGAGGAATTCTGAGCTATGCCACCCTGCCCTAGGCCACAAGGTGCCATGCTGACCTGCAGGGCCCAGCTTTCTCATACTCAGTCTCCCCTGGCTTGGCACCTAGCCATGGCAGGCCTAGAGATCAACTGGAGGGCTGAGACAGAAGAGTGGAGAGAGAGGAACAGGGAAGACCAGGGAGCAGGCCCATCCCTGGTGAAGACACACCCACCGTAGTTATTCACTCTGTTCCAAGACCAGGCAGAGAGCTGAATCTACCTGGCCAGCTCTGCCAAGCTCTGCCCAGCCTCCAACTTGGGGCCTAAGTCAGTGCATCTCTCTGTTATTACTCTTACTCTTGTCACTCTCCACCTTCCTCTTCCACCCTCCTTCTCTGTTCCATATGTTTTCTTTTTCTTACCTCATTTTGATTTCTGGGAGCAAAAGTATACCCCACTGCCTGGACAGATTCCAAGGCAGTGGGAAGGGCATTTCGGGGCACCCATACACCTATGAATAATGGAATCTGCAGATAGATTTTGAATCACAGCTCCACCCTCAATTAAATCTCAAAACTGCAGAAAAATACAGCCCCCAAACCGCAAACCAGCTTCAGAAGTGAAAAAAGTCATAGGATTCACATAAGGAAGAATAGAAGATTGTGGGAAAAGCAGCAAAAGCACGCCTGGCATTCCTGAACCACAGAATTAAAGAAGGAGAGGGAGAAAGGAAAATTTTGGGATAAAAAATAATCAAATGAAGAAAAATCTAAGGAACAATATGGATCTCACACAGACCCCTGGGAGGTCAGATACTGAGAAAACAGATTTTGGAATGCAACCACTGAAGAGATCCCAGAATGACTGATCACAAACTGCAGTCCCAGACTTCAAAACACTAATAGAATAAAAAGAATTAAAGAAAGACAAGAGGAAAATAAGGAGTTGTTAACTGAGATAACAGCTGTAAAGAATACTGTGATAGAAATAAATAGCAAACAAATAGGCATAGAAAACAGGATGAGCCAAGCAGAAGAAAGAATCTCAGAGCTTGAGGACCAAAATATGGAACTAACACAAATTGCCAAAAACATAGAAAAGCAGTTTAAAAAGACAGAACAAAACCTTCAAGAGATGAGCGATTATTTCAAGAGACCAAATCTAGGAGTAAATTGACTGCTGAGGCAGAAAGAGAGACAGAGAACCATACTGGATCAGACATTCCATAAAATTATTCAAGAAAACCTCCCTCATCTCATCAGTGATTTTAAAATTCACACACAAGAGATCCAAAGAAACACTGCAA
>NW_007261700.1:0-1773 GCF_000164805.1 Carlito syrichta | reverse complement strand
TGCTTTTGTAGATAAATCTGAGTAGAAACAGATTTAGCTACAAAAACACTTCAGGCTAGGTGACCATGGAGCCTAATATTCAAAGTTCTCAAAGATAAACAATTTCAACAATAGGCTACTCAGCTAAGCTAAGCTTCATCAGTGAGTGACAAGTAAAATCATTTCAAAACATTAAATCCCTAAGATCTTACATTGCCTCTAGACTACCTCTACAAGAAACTCTTAAGAAAGTAATAAACACAGAAGAAAAGGGAAAAAAGAACAAAAACATTCTTCACAAGAGCACAGAAAAAAGATTAAAAGCACATACGAATCAACCAAAAATCAAAAGAAAGACAACATACTGGAAAAACAACAACTTTATAAAAACCTCATGACAAGGATTAAACTCTGACATATCAATAATTAACCTGAATGTGAATGGATTAAATGCACTGTTGAAAAGATATAGAATGACAAAATGGATAAAATGGTATCATGCAATAGTAAATTGTCTCCAAGAGACTCATCTCACAAGAAAGTACACTCATAGACTCAAAGTAAGAGGATGGAAAGAAGATTTCAGGAGAATGGAACACACACAAAAAAGCTGGAGTTGTGATCTTAATATCAGACAAAATACATTTTCAGCTATCAAAAATTAAAAAGATATAGAAGTTCGCTACATAATGATAAAAAGTTCAATCCATCAACAAGAAATATCCATCCTAAACATTTATACACACAAAATAGGAGCATCTAATTCCATAAAACATCTGCTAGGCAAACTTAAACAGATATGGACTCTAACATTATCATAGCTGGGAATTTTTATACTCCAGTCACAACCCTAGGCAGAATATCAAGACATTAAATCAGGAAGGAGATATGGAACCTAAGTGTGACTTTTGATCACAAGTACTTAATTGATACCTACAGAACACTCCACCCAAATACCATGAGTATACATTCTGCTCATTGCCTCATGGAATGTATTCTAAGATAGACCACATCTTTGGCCATAAATCAAGCATAAAAATATTTCATAAGGCTGAAATTTGGCCATGCACCTTCTCAGACCACAGTGGAATAAAAATAAATATCAACACCAACAAAATTCCGCCAAAACACACAAAGACATGGACACTACATGTCATGATGATTAGCAACCCCTGGCTCAACATGGAAATCAAAACGGAGATTAAAAGATACCTGGAAACAAATGAAAATGAAGAAACATCATACCAAAATCTCTGTGCTACTATGAAATCAGTAGAAATAGGGGAATTCATATCGCTACAAACCCACATGAATAAAATGGAAAAATCACAAGTTAAGAGCCTATCAAGTCACGCAAGGAAGCTACAAAAGCAAGACCATCAAAACTCTAACTTCAGCAGAAGAATTCCAGTCACCAAAACAAAAGCCCAATTCTGGGACATAGAAGTCAAAAGTTAAAACAACAACAAAAAAAATCAATGAAACAAAAATCTGTTTCTTTGAACAGATAAACAAGAGAGATGGTCCCCTGGCTAAACAGACCAAGAAAAAGAGAGAAAAAGACCTAACAACACAACCAGAAACACGAAAGATGAAGTCACATCTGACCCTTAAGAAATACAAAACATGATCAGAGACTACTATGTACACTTGTATGCCAACAAACTTGAAAACCTAAGGAAATGCAGGATTTTCTGTCATCATACAACCTTCCTATCCTGAAACAAGAAGAAATCAAGAACCTAAATAGACCAATAACAATCCAGGAAATTAACTATGTCATAAGAAAACTAC
>NW_007261699.1:0-38929 GCF_000164805.1 Carlito syrichta | reverse complement strand
GGAAGACATTGTATACATCTGCCTTCTCTTCACAACCAAGAAAGGAGGCGTTATCACAGAAAGAAATGGCTGTGGGATTTGGAATCTGAAATATGGAGTTTCAGTTCCAGTTCTGCCCCTTATGGGCAATGTCACCTTAACTTCTCTTCTTTTCACCCTAACTTCTTTAGCTACCTAATCTATCAATTGGTGGGAAGCTCACCGTTAAATCTGTGGCTTTTCTCGGTCCTCGCCTTTTAGGACCTCATCTCATGTCTTCCCAGGGAAGGTTCATTCTAGGAGGCTAAAGCTACTGGTCTCGGGGACTCCCAGGAATGAAGCAGGGGCAGTCTGAGATGTTCCCAGAGCTTCTAGTCTGAGATCATCTTGGTCTTTCTCAACTCAGTGCTGGGCGGCAGGAAGCAGTGCATACCTTGCCAGTCCAGGGACTTTCTGCTGTAGTTCAGGTACCTCTGCAGCATCTGAGGGCACTCCACCTCCAGGTAGGCCTTGGCCTGCTGCATAGAGACTGCTTCTGCCTCTCACTTCTGTTTGGTGTGGTGGGCTGCTGGGTCCATGGGGATCCAGGCTGAGATTTCTTTGTTGAATTCAATGAAGTTCTTCCCAACATAGGCATACTTCCAGAATGCTCCACTGCTTCTGTTATTCTGGAACTTACAACCGGGCCTTCCCTGAAAGGTGTGAGACCCTGAAGCCTTCCCCAGACCCACAGAGAGCCCATCGGATTGTGCCAAACCTATCTGAGTAACTCATTCCTACACACTTTGCAACCCCATGGGAAGAAAGGTGTCTGCAATCTAAGAAGGCTATCCCTTTATCATGGCAAATAGGTTACTATCTAAACTTGCAGGAGGCAGAGAGGGACAAACTCTATTGGGTTTGGTGTTTGAGGTCAGCCAGGGATGAGGCCAGCCAGGGAACTTAAGAGAGATATAGACAATGAACAGATTTCTGTCTCTTCTGTGGCACCTCTTTTTATTTCTTTGAATTTATGGTAAATGCTTAAGAACCTCTCACACTAAAGTACATTTTCATATATAATAGAAATTATTTATGATTTCATGTAGATAATGGGTATATCTCCTTTTCTCTCAGTTCTAGGTGAAGTTTACATCATCACTTGAGTAAATCAAATTTGATCACTTCCTTCTCTCTTGTCCAGTGGCTGATCTCTTTACTCCAAATATCTAAAACTACAACCTTCTTCTTATTAGCACCAACTTCCAAGATACTAACCTCCTAGGCAGGGGAACAGTGTGGTTTAGGAGAAAGAGGGCTGGGCAGGGGACACAGGAACCAGTCTCTGTGTGGACTCTGCCACCAGTTGCTCACACACCACATGTGGAGTGACCCTTCCCATGTCTGCTACTCAAGGATGGGAGGATCTCTAGGGTTCTGTGTAGCTCAAGCAGTCGTGGTTTTGAACCCAACACCTAGTGAGCTCCCAGTATGGGCTATGGGTTGTGGTAGGTGCTTTGTCTTGATTCATTCCACAAATTTCAGCTGAGCAAATGCTATTGTCTTCACCCTGTCCTAGGCAATAGGGCTACAAAGAAGACCTCCCTTCATGGAATAGACATATCTAAGTTTTACAGAATTTCTTGGAGGTAAATCTCCATGCTCCAGTTTTTGTGGATTTAGACCACATAACTAAGGAGCTTACTCACTGTCAACAGCTAATGACTGGCAAAGGCACTGTGTGAACCCAGGTATGATGACTCCAAAGATGGCTCACTCTCCACCAACTTCCCAGGACAGGGTGAGTCTGACCCTTTGAAGGGAGATCAACCTCAGGCAGGTGGGGGTCCAGAACTGAGAGGTCAGAGATGCCTGGATAAGAAATGATTCTAACATCACTTCCTGGGTGAGCTGAGGCCTGGAAGTGAGCAAGGGGGGCGTGAGAGGGAAGGAGGAAGCAGTTGTGCTGTGGGGTAGGGGGAATGCGGAGATGTCTGTGTGTTTCCACTTGTGTCCCTTGTTCTTCCTTTGTGATAAGGACTGTTTTCATCCTGCTGACCCCTTTTCACTTCACTTGCAGGGCTACCTCTTGAGCAAGACTCTCCACCCCAGTAGTCTGTTGTTCACTGACCTTCACTGTCATTGCAATAGTTCATGATGTCATGCAGGGTCTCCAGGAAGATGTCCTGTCTGGCCTTCTGAAGCTGGCTCTCCTCCCAATCCTCTATCCCTTCCATGTTTCTCCATGGTCTCAAGGACAGCCTTTCTGTCTTCACTGTTTTAGTTTAAGGAGGCCTGGTCATTGAGAAAAGCATTGGCCTGAAACTTGGGGGAGACCTTACTGGGTTCGGACAGCCCAGTGTAGAGGAAGATCAGAGAATAAGGATCTGAAATAGAGAAAAAGATTATGAGGGATAGGGTCCATACATACTTCAGAGACTTTCTTCACTATGTTGTTTCCTCTGCCCAGCACCTGTAAGAAAATAATATTTATTAGCCTCTCTGTAGATATATGGGGACCATGGGGCAAAGTTTTGACCAAAAAGAGGAATGTGAGTGGAAGTGATGTCTTTATTCTGGTCCAAGGCCTTATAAGGTGACTTTCCAATTTTTTCTCTCTTCCCTTGAGGCCATGACTGTGGAGGCCCAAGAAGAAAACAGGTTGAATCACTGAGTCACTCCCTGGAGGAGAAGAAAGTTACCTGATCTGCACTGAACTTAAGGGAGAAATAAACATTTCTAATCTAATCTGACAAATACATATAGATAGAAAGTGTAGGTAGGAGAACTTATTAGAAAACTCAAGAATTGCCCAGAATAGAGAAGCACAGGATCAGACTAGGCTGGATATTAGAATCCCCAAGGTTGTAATTTTCATTTTGGTACAAGATAGGAGCTGGGAGAGAGAATATTTCCATAAGTAGTTCTATATTTAATTTATGATATAGCTCACATGGGTGTTAATAATGTTGGAGGTCTTAGTTCAAGTACAAAAATTATTCTCTTTTCTATGCTCTTATAAACTTGCAGATAAAGTTTGTTGAAATTATCCTTGTTCATGATTTTCAAAGTATGAGTAACATGTAAATCAGTAGACCTCGAATAAAGCAGATTACCCTTCACTGGGTGGACCTCATCCAATCAGTTGAAGGTCTCAAGACAAAGGCTTACATCCCTCCAAAGAAGAAATATTTCTGCCTCCAAGGTGCCCTCAGATTCAAGACTACAGCACCAACTCTTGCCAGCACCCCCACCCTCTGGTATGCCTTGCAGATTTAGAAGTTGCCAACCCACAAAATTGCGGGAGGCTATTCCTTAAAATAAATCTCTTCTCTCTCTTATATGTACGTCACATATAAAAATTTATCCATTTTTCTAAGTGTATGTAGACAGACACTTAAAAAAAAGGATATATATTCATTCTATTAGTTCTGTTTCTCTGGAGAACCCAGAATACTTCAGATTTTGGTGCAGAATGTGATCAACATTCTGAATGTAATTTTTATTTTAAAAACATATGACACCTATTCTGACTATTTGTAAATGTCATGAATTGAGAAAATCATTAGCTTATATGTATTCATCCTGAACATCCTTATGCCATAAAAAAGACGTCTTCCCCTGTTTTAGAATTGACTCTGGCTCTTCCCAAGCCTCCAATGTCTTCTCTCCTGGTCACTCACCTTTCAGACCCTTTACAGCAGGCATGACTAGGGGTAAGAGCACAAGTTTTCTTCTAAGACCTTCACTCCAGTTAACCTTCTTTCCCATTAGCCCCCCAGAGATGCTCTCACTTTCCCTCAGTGGCATCCAGGTATATCCAGCCATTGGAAGGAGGGAAGGAACAAGAACAGAAGCAGCTCCAGCATGTAGTTCCTGTTCTATACTGATTGTCTGACTGATCCCAGCCAGGTCACCTTGCCTCTCTGGGTCTTTTGTTTTGTTTCACCTATAAACTATGGGTTATTAGATTCAGATTCTTGAAAGTCTTGTTTAGCATGAGTCAGAGGCTCCCCAAATGCTCCTAGAAGTACAAGAGCAGAGTGAGTTGACAGCCTTGGACACCCACTCCCACTGTACATCTGGGAATCTCAGCTGCATCAGGGCCCTTCTCCCAGCTCATCTGTCCTCTTCTCCACCTTCCTTTCAGTTCTCCACAGTGCCCATCTCCTGCATTCTTTACTCACCAGCTTGGGTCTCCTGGGGGCTGGCAGGACCCGAAGGGGGAGCACAGATGGCAGGACAGGCACCATTCTTACCATGATAGATGGTAGGAAGGTTCTGGCAAGAAACACAGGTATTTTCCTGGATCCTGGGTCCTGTTGAAGGGGAGGTGAATCTGCGGGCCAATGGGAATTGCAAAGGGGGTTCTTACCCAGACCCTAGGACTCTGGAGGAGACTGGTGTCTAATGTGTCCAAAAGATTAGATTCAGTGGCCTCTGGATGGCCATCCTCTCTTCAGGCCATTGTCACTACAACTGTGCTGGTTAGGGAAGCAGATAAACTGACTTTTGGTCAAAACCTGGCCTTAACAGTTCCCCACACTGTTGAGACTTTGCTCCGGGGAGCCTCTGACTGCTGGATATCAAACACTCATATCACTCAATATCAGAGCCTCCTACATGACCAGCCTTGACTAACTTTCTCTGCTACTCAGAGCCTCAATTCAGCCACTCTACTGCCCCATGATAATCCAGAAACACCAGTTCATGACTGTGAAGATGTATTGGATATCTCTCAAGCCAGCTGCCCCAATCTTCAAGACACTCCTTTAAGCCAGGCTGATGCTGACCTATTCACAGATGACAGCGGTCTGGTTATAGAGGGAGTCCAAGGTTGGTGTGGCAGTAACCATGGCTCACAACATAATCTGCTCACAGTCTTTGCCTAATGGCACATAGACTCAAAAGCCTGAGTTAATTACTTTAAGCCAGGCCCTACACTGGGGAACAGGAAAATGGATTAGCATTTATACTGACAGCAGGTATGCTTTTACTACTCTCCATGTTCATGCCATGATCTACAAGGAACAAGGACTTCTTATCGTGGTAGGTAAGACTATAAAGAACCAAGAAGAAATTTTAGTCCTTCTAGAGGCTATATGGCTTCCCAGAGAGGTAGCTGTCATTCATTGCAGGGGACACCAAAAATCAAACACTCCAGAAGCAACTGGAAATTGCCTGGCAGACCAGGTGGCTTATGAAGCAGACGAACTTTCTCAGTTGAACCTCTAACTATCCTGCTAACTAAAACTTTTCCAGTTTCTTCTCTCCCCAAACAGCCCACCTACACCCAGGAAGAAGAAGAACAAGCAAATCTGCTGGGTGGTGGGTTAAAGACTTTAAAATTGTTTTGCCTGCAGCCCTCAGACATACCTTTGTAAAACAACTATATTCCATCACCCATTTGGGAAGTACTAAAATGACTGAGTTATTAAATCGTTATTATCATATCAATGACTTAAAAAGCCTAACTGCCATGGCAGCTGAAATGTGCCCTGCTTGTGCCCAAGTCAATGCAAAACGAGGCCCAAGGCCATGAATGGTATCAGGGCCAGAGGATGAAGCCCTGGAGGAAAATGGGAGATAGACTTTACTGAGGCAAAGACCCCTCATACAGGGTACAACTATCTGTTAGTATTTTCTGGGTGGGTAGAAGCTTTTGCCACAAGAAATGAAACTGCTTTCACAGTTACCAAGTTTTTATCAAATGAAATTATTCCAAGGTTTGGGCTCCTTCTATTGCCTCTGATAATGGTCCTGCCTTTACCTAGTCCATAGCTCATCTGATTACTGAAGCATTAAACATTGACTGGAAATTACATTGTGCATACCGACCGCAGAGCTCTGGATGGGTAGAGCGCATGAATTGAACTTTGAATACTACTTTAACTAAATAATAGAAACCGGTGAAAATGGATATGCCTTTTGCCTCTGGCCCTTCTCCAGGCCCAATGCACCCCATACAAGGCTGGGTTTACCCCACATGAAATCATGTTTGGGAGACACCTCCTCTGTTACCCCAACTATGGGATCCCAGTCTTGAAGAAATTACTAATCAATCTCTGTTAAAGTATCTCCAATCCCTCCAACAGGTCCAGGCTGCTGTCCACTCTAATGTCTGTTCTGTCTTGCCGACTCCATATTCCACGCCTTGTCATCCGTTTTAGCCTGGGAACTTGGTCTTTGTCAAAAAGTTCCAGAAAGAAAGACTGACCCCTGCCTGGAAGGGATCCTTCGTCATCATCATCACCACCAATGGCACTCAAGGTTCATGGGATACCAGCTTGGATTCACCACTCATGAGTCAAAAGAGGCAAGGAAAGCGACATTGCTCCACCAACCTGCCTGGCCGACTGGACAACAGTCAGAGACCCTGAAAACCCTCTCAAAATCACCTTCTGAGCCCGCCATCCTGTTTCAACCGCACCACAGGCTAACCCACTGATGCACAGCTGAAACTTGAGATTCTTACTGCCAGGAATAGACTGTTTTACTGGTTAATAATTCCCTGAATGTATTGTTATCACCCCTTAACCCTCCCCTTATTTATCTCAATTACCTAGCTTTAGGCATAGCATTGGCAGCCACAGACTGGACATGTGGGAAAAAGTCCCTGTTAATGCTATCTTATCTCCTATGCATAGGATGTGTTCCTGCACTACTATGCTCACATAAGTTTAACTTGGTTTATTTTACTTGGAGCGTCTAAAGACACCCTATACTCTTTCTCCCTAACCTCTTTCACAACAGGAAAGGCCCTCCAGTCCAGTTTAAGGTAAACCTTCCTGACCTGCTACAAATAGAAAAAGAATGTCTATCTGGAAGTCTGTATGGTAGACAAAACCCTTACTACACTGAATCATGTACACAGTGGGCAACCCCCAATTATGTAAAGGGCACAGACTTTTACCTCTGCCCTAGTAACCCCACTGACCGAATATGTGATCAGGAAAATGACTTCTTTTACCCAGACTGGATATGCATCACCATTGCAACTTACAGTGGGGGGGCCTAATGACACAGCTGAAATCATGCTTTGGTTGAATGCCAGCCCAGGATGGCCTATATATATAAAGGTTACTAATCCTCTCCACTATTCCTGGAGTACAGGAAATACCTGGAGTATACGACTTTACATGAATGGTTATGACCATGATGCCTTATCCACTATTCAATGGCACACATTTGCCTACAAAACCATGGCCAAACCAACGGGACCATTGGCAGAGCTGAAGAATCCCTTGTTCTGTTACCACCAGCCTCAGCCTCTGCCTTCTGCCAAGCCACTACCCCAGGTTTACCTAAACAGCTCCTGCGTTCACCTCGACTGCTTCCAAACCTGGCCTGCCAACCCCCTAGTCTTTTGTCTATGTTAACTAATATGCACCATCTGCTTAATGCCACTATGCCTCAGTTGGCCTCAGATTGCTGGCTTTGCTTAAAGCCAAAACCCCCCTACTATATGGGCCCAGGGGTTGAAACTCCTATCATCAGCAATGCAGACAAAAGTAAATGCTCTCCGGAAATGGTTCACATTACTCTAGGTGATGTAACTGGTAAAGCCTCCTGCCTTGTAACTCCAGGTTTCAATCTAACAACTTCTCCATTCTCTGATATTTGTAACTTATCTCTCACCCTAACCATGGCCGAATCCATAGCCTACGTGACCCCTGCCAATACCTGTTTAGCTCATTCTACAGGCCTTACAAAATGTGCTACTACCAAAAAGTTAACCAATCAGTCTACCCTATATATTACTGTTCATTTGCTACCTCAAGTTTATGCATATAGCACTCCTGAAGGAGCCCTTCTACTCAGTCCCTGGGTCTTCCAATTGCTCATTCAAAATGCACTGTTCCCTTGTTAGTACCTGCCTTAGTCAGTATAAGTGTAGCAGGAACAGCTGCAATCATCATCACCGCTCTGGTCTATCTAACCTTGCCCAAGAAATTGATGCTGACCTACAATTTGCCATGGACCAACTCTATATCCAGGTAGAATCCCTGGCTGAAGTTGTCCTTCAAAATTGTAGAGGCCTGGACTTACTTTTTCTATTCCAAGGGAGACTCTGTGTAGCCCTCGGAGAAGCTTGTTGCTTCTATGCCAACAAGTCAGGAATAATTAAAGATACCCTCCAAAGGGTCTGAGACAATGTAGACAGGCAAGAAAAAGAGAAAGAAAATAATAAATCCTGGTTCCAGTCCTTGTTCAATTGGTGCCCATGGCTAACCACTTTTGTTACCGGTCTGGTTGGGCCTCTCATACTTCTCCTCCTTGGTCTACTTATAGGGCCCTGCATAACAAATTGGATTATTCGTTTTGCCAAACAACAAGTCAGTTCTATAAAGTTTATGTATATGAGACCCCAGTACAATAATAATATACTTATGACTGATGAGTTAATGAATTGACTCATGAACAAATAAAAGGGGGGAATGAAATATCTATCTGCAAATCCTATAATAGCCTGTAATAGCTTGCTTGACATAAATAACTCCATTTTGTAACAAATTCTCCATCTTAACCCAGAGATGACACCCCTGCATAACCTTCCCATAATCACAAGCCTACATTCTTATTCCCCTTAGTGCTTGGAAACTCCCTAATTGCAATTTCCATAGTTATCTGTACCCTTATGCAACCAAATATTCTACCAAAAATGTAATCATAACTGTATAACTTTTGTGGTTTTTGCCTTCATAAACCCCCTGCTCACTCTGTTCGGGGTTGAGAGTTCTTTATGGCACTAGCCTACTCTTGACTGCTGACTAATAAAGGACTCGAAAATTCAACCCTCGGCATGTTGGCATCTCCTTTCTCACAATCCAGCTATAACAATATAATCCCACATTTCCTTGGAGACTTTGTTCCATTCTTTTGTTTCTTTTTTCTTTATTGTTGTCTGATTGGGTTAATTTGAAAGACTTCTCTTCATGTTTTGAGATCCTTGCTCCTGCTTGTCCTAGTCTACTGTTAAAATTTACACTGCATTTTGGGTTTTTTTTTGGGGGGGGGTTGAGTCTGAGTCTCACTCTGTCTCCCAGAGTGCAGTGGCCGCTCCCGGCCACTGCAGCCTCAACCTGCTGGGCTCCAGCAATCCTTCTGCGTCAGCCTTCCAAGTAGCTGGAACTACAGGCGCGCGCTACCACACCCAGCTAATTTTTTTATTTATTGTAGAGATGAGGTCTCACCAAGTTGCCCAGATGGGTCTCAAACCTGCGGGCTCAGGCAATCCATTCACCTCAGCCTCCCAATGCACGGAATTACAGGCTGAGTCACTGAGTCCCGCTTACACTGCATTTTGTGCTTTCCTACATGATTCTTTCATTTCCAGAATTTCAGCTTTTTTTTTTTTAAAGCTGGCTATCTCTTTGGATAATTTTTCATTTATGTCCTGAATAGCTTTTTACATTTCTTGATGGTGGCTTTCAACGTTTTGTGGAAACTCACTGAGCAATTTTATAATCAACCTTCTGAATTCAATGTCTGGAACACAAAAAATTTCATTTTTGTCTAATGTCCATTGCTGTCGAGTTAATGTGGTCTTTGGGGGTGTTGGAAATCTCTGTTTTTTCATATTGTCAAAATTATTTTTCTGGTTCCTTCTCATTTAGGTAGACTATTTTTTCTTATTTGAGGTTGGTAGGGGGCTGATGTAGGCACTGTAAGATTCCCTTTGTGTGGTGAGATTCTTAATTGCCAGATGTGGTAGTCCTGATCTGGGTCCCAGCACTGGCTCACAACACCCTGAGTGTCCAAAGTGGCTTGGAAAGTGGTGTTAGCTGGTGTCTGGGATCAGGCCTTCCCCCAAACTGAACTATTATATCAGATGTAATGGGCTGTGCTGTTGACTTCTGGCCAGGAGATGGTGCTTGTGGGAGACAGCCTGCTGTGATGGTACCTGTGGGCTTTCTGCCTGACCTGTGTTCCTCCAAGGAAGTGCTTAGCCAACCTAGGTGTAGGGTAGGGCTCTGGGCATTACCTAAGTTCTCTGTTCTGAGCCTTTGAGGGGAGTTGGGAGAGAAAGGAACTTAAGCATCCCACCTGTGTTCACTCTTGGCTACCCCAGTGGTGATTAGGAGGGCGTTCTGGGCCACTGGGGCAAAACTGCTGTGCAGAGCAGGCACAGAAGAGTTTGCATGGAGAATGAGAGGTTGCTATGGCAATGAGTCCCACCCAGTTTCCACCTTGGCCTCAGGTGGCTTGCCTGGTGAAAGTCAAAGTACAACCCACTTTAGAGCCTCAGGTGTTCTCACAGCAGCCCGTCCCAGCCAGGAACTGTGTACCGCTGCAGAGTTTGCCCTTGAAGTTCATCTTCTCCAAGGTTGGCTAGAAAGCAAGTGATGACAAAGGTCGAGTTCCTAGGATATGGTGGCTGGAGCTGCTCAGGGCTTTCCTTTTCCCTGCCCCATGTCACATGGGCTTTGGCAGAGCATGGCTGTGGGTAAGGCAGTTTCATGTGAGGGACTGAAGTCCTGCAAGGCTCAGGGAGCCCTCCAAGACCATAGCAGGAGCATAGAACTCCTGGATTTTCCTCACTCACCTTCCCCACTGCATCCTGGAGGCTACTGGTGATCTGTGCTGTGATCCAGAGAAAGATCTGGCTAGTTCCAGCCCAGGTAGCTTAACTTTTTTTTCTTTGCACTTATCACTTATTTGTTGAGTCACAGAGCCTGCTGCTGGACCTGCTCTTTTCTGGGTGCTGAGGAAACTCTATCTTGGTTACATTAGCTGCCTCAAGTCAGCCATCTTAATCCTCTGTCCATATACCCTTTCTTAGAAAGCTCCTGGAAGATGCACTCTACCACAGCAAAGAAAAGGAAAAAGGCTTGGGTGGAATCCAGAAAAGAGAGAAAGGCAAAGGGACTTACTAAGTCCCAAAAATAGGAAGCTTCAGCTGTCATCTGCTAGACAAAGAAAGATCAAATTGAAGAACAAAGTGTCTGACCATATTCAGAGGAAATAGATGGTTCTGTGGAATTTGGGAAAGAATGAGTGAACAGGAGAGTGGAAAGTGGCACACAGGAAAAACAAAACATAAGAACAAAAAAGCATTAAAGGAAAAAAATACAAATGACACATCTTGGCCTATCAGCAACTGTGAGTGACAGAAGAGGAATAATGTCAACATGGAAGATTGAAGTTAGTGGCATTAGACAAGGGGCGTGACTGCAGAGGTGAGGAATCTGAGTGGTCAGGATGCACACAGCCCTGGAACCAGGATAGATGCTCATGGGGGCTGTGGTGAGAGCACTGGACCAGGAATCAGCAGTCCTGACCTCAGGGACCTGGACCCTGGGCCCTGGCCCACCACACACTGGCCAGGGCACTGCTGGTAAGATGCCTCCTCTGCCGTGAGGCTGAGATGAACTTCAAGGGATGGGAAGGGAATCAGAGGACAGGGAAGAACTCCCTGGAGTGCAAATGCAGAGCAGTCAAAGCAACCACCTGAAAGAGGGTCCAGTCACGAGAAGAGGGACCCAGGCTGTCTGTGACTTGGCTGTTGCCTTCTGAGGTGGACTGAAGTGTGACCTCCGAGGTGATGCTATTTGGAGGTGATATTTTGGGGTGGTTTAGATGAGGTCATGAAGGTGGAACCCTCATGGTGGGATTAGTGTAAGAGACACCAGAGGGCTTGTTCTCTCTTTCTCTCTCTCTCTCTTGCTCTCACTTTCTTGTGCTCTTGCTCCCTCTCTCACTCCCCTTCTCCCTCCTTCTCTCTCTCCACCATGAGAGGACATAGCAAGAAGGCAGCCATCCATCAAGACAGGAAGAGGCCCCTCACCAGACACCAGCCCGCTGCCACCTTGATCTGGGACTTCCAGCCTCCAGAACTATGAGAAAACCAATTCTACAGTTGGAGCCACCCAGTCCATGGCACTTCATTGTGACAGTCTGGGCTGCCTAAGCCACCCTCAGAATTAGAAAGTACCCTGGAGGGACAAGAAAAGGGGATCAGGACCCAGCAGGGAAACAGCAGCATAAAATCATGCTGGTGCCCCACACGTGTCTGCCAATTCACAACAGCAGTTAGCACCTGCAACAGTGTAAGAATGCTCATTTTCAAGGCCCTCGACTTCGACTTTAAAACTCGTGTAACATAGTCATTCCTCGGTATCTGCAGGATGGGTTTCAAGACCTTCCACCAACACCAAAGTCCGCAGATGCTCAGTCCTTGGTATAAAATGGTGCATTTGCATGGAAGCTACACACATCCTCCCTTTCGTTTCTTTAAGTCATCTTTGGATTACTTATTAACACCTAGTCCAATGCAAATGCTATGCAAATAGCTCTTATACTGTATTTTTTATCTGTACTTTTATGATTGTATTGTTGTTTGCATTAGTTTTTTTCCCAAATATTTTCCATCTGCAGTTGGTTGAATCCAGGAGTACAGAACCCATGGATATGGAGGCTGACTGTACATATTTGTGACTTAAAAAGTCAGGGGTGTGTAATGAAACAGGGTTCTCCACTCCTTCCAATCCCTGACCCTGCTAGCTGGGGTAAAGTCTCTAACTCTGCTATTTAACAAATAAACCAGCACATACAACTATTTATTGATGTATCTGTTTTAAAATATTATTTTTTGTGATACTTGCACACACGTTTATTGCAGCATTATTCACAATAGCAAAAACATGGAACCAACAATGCTGCCCATCAAAAGAGGACTGGATAAAAAGAATATGGAACATAAACACAGTGGAATATTATGCAGCCCTATAAAAGGACAAAATTATGAACTTTGCAGCAACTTGGATGGACTTAGATTCTATAATATTCAGTGACCTATAACAGAAACAGAAACAAAGAACTGAGTACCACAAGTTCTCACTTATTAGCAGACCTTGAACATTATCATCATACTATAAGAAAGGGATTGACAGCAGCAGGAAACTGCCAGAGGGAGGGCGGGATTGGCAGTAGAGGAAAACTGCTGGGGCACACCTCACCAATAAGGGTACCTGCCTAATGAATGTTTGTACACCTAACCCTGAATTTTAACTCACATCTTTAAAATAAAAGAATATACTGTTTTTGTGGAAAAATAGGACGTCATACTCCCCTCTGTCTCACTTCCCGCATCCATCCTCCCAGGGAAGCCCTTCAGTCACTGGTTAATCAGTCCTCCACGTTGACATTATTCCTCTTCTGTCACTCACAGTTGCTGATAGACCAAGCTGTGTCCTTTGTATTTTTTTCCTTTAATGCTTTTTTGTTCTTATGTTTTGTTTTTCCTGTGTGCCACTTTCCACTCTCCTGGTCACTCATTCTTTCCCAAATTCCACAAACCAACTATTCCCTCTGCATATGGTCAAACACTTTGTTTTTCAATTTGATCTTTCCTTGTCTAGCAAGTGACAGCTAACACTTCCTATTATTGGGACTTAGAGCTTCCCCACGGCTGCTCTTCCTCCCCTGCAATCTGCACCCCTCCCAACAGAGGGGTCTTGTAAAAGTGCAATTTGGTTTAAGTCCCTCCTTTACTTGAATGACTTTCTGTTGTTCCTACAACAGCCCCAACTCCCCTTGAGGCCTGACCGCACACTCACCCTGTGCTACACTCCCCTCAACCACTGCCCCAGCATATGGGTGTCCTTGCTCTTCTAGAAAAAGTCAACTTTCTCCTGCCCCGGGACCTTGATGTGTGCCTTTCTTCTGCCAGGAAATCTGTTCTCAGGTGTTGTCCTTCCTTGTTCCTCGGTGTGACCCAGGTCTCTGCTCAGTGGCCACCTACATTCCCTTTCTGATATGGTCCCTTGCTATCACCCTGTCATGTCACCCTATCAAGCTGTCTTGTTAGCATTTGTCATAACCTCAGACTTTCCTATTTATTCGTTAGTATGCATGTGTAAGAAAATGCTGACTGGAACCTTTCAAGTTGCCCAAGGTGAGTGACCAGGGCTCCCCACTGAAGAGAAAGAGGGTCTAAGTGTTGGAGAAGCTAGTTCGAGATGGGCTGCATGTCTCCTGCTCAACCCAGCCCAAGCACTCTGAACCAAGCCATCTTTCTCCAGACCGTGCTCATACCTCAGCATTGACTTCTTTCCCCTCCATTTACAGGGCACTGATAGCCCATCTGGTTCACTTTTCCAGGATGAAAGTCATTTTGCAGAAATAAGTGTGTCCAATAATTCACACATGTCTCCTGTAAATGTTGAAACTTAAGAAGACTGAAGTAGGCTGGATGCTGCCTGCAGAGTCAGCTGGTGTGTGTAGGACAGTTTGCTCCTGTGCTGAATGTTCCCATTTTGCCAAGTTTCTTGCTTCTTCTCATTTTCCTGTCACTTTTCCCTCCTGGCATGGCTTCTCATGGTCTGGTGTGCCAGACCCTAGAAGACACGATTTGCTGGCCTCCCTAATATGCTCAAGGCCAGGATTGATATTCTGGGAATTTTTGGCAAGTCAAGCCCAGGACTTTTGGGCCTGAGATCTCAGCATCTCAGAGATCTTGCTTCCAAAATGCAAGTGTAAGACACTTGGAAAGGAAGTTGATATGGAGTCCAATAGATGTCATTGTAATTCTCAGCTCTGTACAAACGATATTACCTCCACCAAGTGCCTTGACCTCTCTGGGCAACATGTTCCTCACCTAAAAATGTGTTCTAGTACATTGCGGTGAGTTCCCCAAACTTGCATCTTCCTCCAGGGCACAAGTCCTTCAGGAAGAGCCCATCTCCCAGCCCTGCTGATTTGTCCAGGCCATCAGAACACAGGAAGCAATGACAGGTGCCACCCCAGGCCTTCAAGGTCTGCTCACTCATAATTGGCTGGCTGGCTGCAGAGGACCCAGGGGAGGACTCCGAGGGCCAAGGGAGTAGCAGGGTCACCAGAGAGAAGCAGCTTGGAAAAGAACCATCCTAGAGTACCCAGGACCGGAAATAAAGCACAGTCGTGTCAAGCCATGGAGATGTGGTGAGTCATTACTGCAGCACAGCCCAGCACATCCTGACCAGTACTTAACACAAGAGACTTCATTGCCCAGTGTGGAGATGCAATAACAATGACAATGATATTATTTTAAGAACTTCACATAGTCAAACTCACTGTTACTTACAATGATACTTGGAAAAGGAAATTATTATCCCCAAGTTTCATACAAAAAAATGGAGAAGTTAAGAAGCACACCCAAGTCTACCCAACTTATAGACAACTGAGTCAATGTGCTCCCAGGCAAGCTGGGACCAGAGCTACCACATCACACTTCCTCTTCCTCTCCAATGACTGCCTTCTGACAGCTTGTGGGTTTGGGGTTATTCATTTTGGGAACTTTGCAAAACAGAGCTAAGTAATCACGATGTGGTTAGACACTTTAAAAAAAATCTATAATACCACTTTAGAGCTCTTCTGCCTGCAAGTTCTTCCAAACATTCTTTTTTTTTTTTTTTTTTTTTTGAGTTGGAGTCTCACTTTGTTGTCCAGGCTGGAGTACAGGAGCTTGCTCATGGCTATTGTAGCCTTGACCTGCTGGGCTCAGGCAAATCTTCTGCCTCAGCCTTCTACATAGAAGGAATTACAGGTATGTGCCACCACACCAGCTAAATTTTTAATTTATTATAGAAATGAGGTCTCCCCAAGTTGTCCAGGCTGGTCTTGAACCCCTGGGCTCAGACAATCCTCTTGCCTCTGCCTCCTAAATACTGGGATTACAAGTGTGAGCCACCATGCCCAGCTCTTCCAAACTTTCAGGAACAGATACTTCCCATGCTGACCAATGCGTGTACATGTATGTGCTGCACCCCAGTGTGAACAGCCATGTGGTGTGTGTGTGCCTGCATGTATGTGTGTGTGTGATGGGCATGCATGTGCAAGATGCACGTGCGTGTCCAGTGGGTGGGGATGTGGGAGATTCTGTGTATGCGACATATATGTATACAAATGGGGTGTGGTGGGCTTGTGTGCATGAGTATGTATGCACATGTTTATGTGTGTTGTGTTACTGCATGGTGTGTGTGAAGTGCAGGCATGCGCAGGGGCATTGCATGCCTGTGCTGTGTGTCCATGTGCTATTCATGTGTGTTATGTGGGCATGTTTGTGTGGTGTTGATGTATGTAATGAGCCCATGTGTGGGTTTGATGGGTGATTTTGACGTGTTTGTGCAGTGTGGGTGTGTGCATCTGTATATTTTGGATGCTGTGCAAACGTGTGTGCTATTGCACATGCACACCAATTAGACATTTGCACACTATAATGCATAGACACATACACCTTGCACTTAGCAAGCACACCATGCACAGACATCCACACTATGAAAAACAGAGCTATGCTCACCACCACACAAACCTGTACAGCACCAGTGTTCATACATGCATGCTATATACACACACACACCACATGGACACACCTCGCCCCCTATATGAAACACACGAGCACATGGTACACTCTCATGCCATCTCCACACTCACACCATCCATCCATGCACCACCCCACTTGCCACCTCCAAGCCAGGAGTCAGTGCTGGGGCTGTGCTGGGAACCCAAGAGGTGGCGTGGAGGTTGAGCATTCTGGAACAAGCCCCGTGTGTGAGGTTCACCTTCACCCTGAGTACATCCACCTTGTTCCTGATTCAAGGAGATGCCCATGCAGTTATGTAGACTCTGCTTCAGTGACTTCCAGAGAATTCTCCCCAATTCTGGGTGACAGTCACATTCACAGAGCCACAGCCTCTGGGATCTGAGATCAGGAAAGTATGGTGGACTGGAGCATGTGTCACCTCTAACCCTGACTCCAACACTGATTACCAATCAGGGAACAGCCCAGATGTCACCTCCTCCAGGAAGCCTTTGGGACCTGGCTGGACTGGAAGCCTCTCTTCTGCATTCTCCTGGCTCCCCAGTTTTGCACTGGCCACATGGTATTTTTAATTTTACATTTTATGGATTATAATCCAAAGTTATAATTTTTTAATTAATGAGATGTTACTTTTTCCCTTAACTGGACCTTAAGCTCCTGGAGGGCAGACTATGCCCAGCCCTGTGTGACCTCCCCACTGCTCAGCTGAGGGCCTGGCAGTGACTGCTCAGTTGTTTGCATTCTAGCTGAGTGAACAAACTGAATTTTAGCATCACAGACTCCTAAAATTAATCTGAAAATCTACCTGTGCCATGCAGCCCATGTGCCAGTCTGATGTGGAAATTCATACATATCCCTCCAGGGAGGAATCACTGTGGGGCAATCTTGGATCAGCCATGCCATCCTTTTGGGCAAGAGTCTCAGCCTTGGCCCAGGTCAGACTCTTGCCAGAATCAGGACGTGTGGGCAGCGGAAGTGTGAGATAAAGGAATCTGAAGGCGGTGGCTGGCACCGGGAAGGGAGAGTGGGGTTGGCCCCTGGACCTGCTCTGTGGACAGTGGGGACAGGCTACAGCAGGAGTTCAAGGTTGCCACAGCATCAGGGCTGCTGCTCTAGGGCCTGGCAGTGACACGAGGCAGCCCCAGACTGCACGCTGGCCCAGACAGATCCAGGGAGTACCTGGCCACCATGAGGCTGGGGAACCCAGGGACTCTGGCTTTGGGAGCACGGGGACAGGGCAGGGGGGCGTCCATGGGAGAGGCCTCAGTTCTCTTACAGTGTGAGTGGCACTCTCAGTGGCTCCTTGGGTCATGGCCATCATCATCACAAGCTGCAGTAGGAAGAACACAGCACACACTGCCTCCCAGGGAACAGGAAGTCTCTGGGGAGAGGACTGGGTGGTTGTTCAGGGCTGAGAGTCTTGCCTTCGCAGATAAAGCCAGAGCCATGAGACACGAACGTTATGGATGTGGCTCCACCATGCCATGGGCTCAGCTGACACACAGGTCTGTTTTCTTAGAAACATGTAGAGCCTGAGACACAAGCTCTGGCTTCCGTGATTTTTGCAGTGAGCGTCCGTGGAGGAGGATGATGCCTCAGAGTGAGGCAGGGGCCGGTGGGGCTGCTGTGGCCGCCGGAGTCAGTTCAGCCTGATCCCAAGCCATGTGGAGCACACAGGGACCACAGAGATGTGTCTCCAGATTTGGCAGTGGCTGTGGGCAGCTCTGGGGGATGGGACACAACCTCCTAATCCAGGGCATGACTGGGATGGAGGCCAGCAGTCAACTGTGAGCAGCTGAGAGTTCTGGCCCCAGAGGAGACCTGGGTGTGACAACAGCAATATCAGCTTCAGTTGATCTGTAGACTGAATGCTTGTGTCCCCCTAAATTCCTATGTTGAAATCCTAACCCCAAGGGATGGTATGGGGGGCCAGCCCCCACAGAGAGATTTAGAGCGTCTCTGGAAGTTGGGGCAGCATCGGAGAAATAAAGAGAAAGAAAGAGACTGGACTTTGTCTAGTGCAGAAGCCGATTCTGTAGTAGGGATAGATATTAAAAGAAAGAAAGATGGAGGGATAGATATAAAGAGGAAGAAAGAGAAAGAAAGAAAGTGGACAACTGTTCAGTGAAATGAGCAGAAGCTGTTTAATGGGACTAACTGTAAGTCTTTTATCCCAAATTTTCACATGTTAAATCACAAGACTTTCACGTGATCACAAGGCCAGGTAGATGAGGCACATCCCCCCACCCACCAGGTGTTTCCTTAAGCATGAGGAAGGACAATCCCAATCAAATCACAAGACTATTACGTGAACACAAAGTCAGGTAGATGAGGGGCATCCCCCACCCATCAGGCATTTTCCCAAGCATGAGGAAGGACAATCCCAAAATTATCTCACTGTTCCTTATGCTTGGTTTATGTTCCTCAAAAGTAATACAACAATTCTAACATCATAAGATCCTAATAATCAATAACTTCTAAAATTTATGCATACCCAACACCAATGACTTACTTAAATCCTAATACCTTTCTATTCTGTGCTAATTTTACCTGTACTATAAAAAACTCTTTAATTATAGCTCAGACCAGTTCCTAAAGAATGTGGCCCAGTCCAAAGATCACGCTGGGCCATTTCCAGGAACAATTGATTATGATCTCTTAACAAAATGGCTTTCTAAAGTCCTATGTGTCTATCTTAATTTCTATAAAAGTTTCTAATTCCTAATCCTGATGTATAAGGCTGATCATCAGCAATAAAGCTTCTAAAATAAACCCAAATACAAACTGTAATTGTACTAAAGCCAAAACCGCAATTAGTAGAAAGTGGGAACAATGAAATTTCTAAAGTTAGCTGTATTCTATAAAACCTCAAAGTATCATGTTTGATCATGCTTGAACTAACATAATTCCCTGGTGTAGCGTGAACTATTCTACAATACTTTCTATGAATAAAATAAATTCAACTTCTATAATAAGTAGAAAAAAGCCTACACTAATTGTAGCTAACGAACCTATTTAAAAGAATGCAGCCCAGCCCAAAGTGGATGCTGGGCCCTTAGGAATGTGGTCCAGTCCAAAGATCATGCTGGGCCATTTCTGGTAACCCTAGATAATCATCTATACCATCTAAAGCTGGAAAAATGTATATACTAATTCTACAAATATACTTTTAAATCTTATAAAGAAGCTTGTATCATGTATAAGTCTGCCGAAACCGCAGTCTGTGAAAAATGTGAACAATGGATCCCTAGAGTCAGCCATGCCTGTCATATTCTCAGAACTTCATGCTTAGATCATCAAAGTCCCTGCTAGTGGATCATGCCAAACAACAAAGAAAGGAGGAGGGAATGGGCCTTCAGCTCCTGAACGCAACCTGGTGGTCTCAGGGTCCGCAGTCCACCTGGATCCCTAACACTCAGGTGGGCCTCCACGGCCGGCTCCCAACAGGATGGTACTTGGAGGTGAGGCCTTTGAAAGGCTCCACCCTTATGACTGAGATGAGGGTTCTTATGAAAGAGACTCTGGAGAGCACCTCATCCCACCACATGAGGACACAGCGAGAAGATGGGTGTCCATGAACCAGAAGGCTGGCCCTCACCAGACAGTGAATCTGCTGGCAGCTGATCTCAGACTTCTCAGCCTCCAGAACTGTGAGCAACATACCTCTGTTGTTGCAAGCCACCCAGTCTGTGACCTTGTTATGGCAGCCCAAACAGACTAAGACAGTCAGTGTCCATTCCATGGCCTTGAAATCAGTCTTTCGACTGGGCCCATGGAGCCACTGGCTCTGTTCCCACTCTCTGGGGCCTCAGAACACACTCACATGACAATCCCTGATATCTGAAGACAAGGTATTAGACTCTGCTGGGGGCCTCTGAGTGTTCCACATAGCCAAGAGGCCAGTCTCAGTGGGTGGACACTTCCAGACAATTTGTGGGCTCCTGGCACAGCCCTAGAGGTTGTTGGATGGCCCCAAACTCTTGTCATCGAGGGCTGTCTGTGGGGACCCCAAGGATACTGTTTTCTCAAATGTGAAATCCTGAGTTGAATATTAAACTGTCTCAGCCATCACCGTGTTCCCAGCAAGTCCACACAGGAAAGGAAACAGTAGCCACATGAAATATTGACACTCCACATTGTGATGCTGCTCCTGACGTGTGGCAGGTTGTTTTTGCTTGTTTGGGGTTTTCTTTTTTATTTTTCTAACATGGATTACAAAATGACCTCCAGTGAGGAAACTGCTCGTGGAGAAACTGCATACCCCTCCAGGCTGTCATCTCAAAGAATGGGTAACCATGATGGGAGAAAGAGTGGCCCAGAGAGCCTCACAGATGTGGAGGCCCCTCTGTCTAGGTCCTGGGCCTGACTGGAAGTAGGCATTTGCCCCTCCTCGCAGGTTGTGATAGCTGCAACCCCCACCCCATACCAACTGCTTTCCACCATGCAAGTGTTCTTTTTCCAGATGTAAAGTCGGTACGTTATTATCATCACTTTTTTTTTCCAAGTAAAACAGGGAAACCTAGTTTAAAGGGTCCCCTATCTGAGATGCTTCCTACACTCAGGTTTGAAGTCCCCTCCCTGGATTTCCTCACCTCCACCCCCTGGGAAGCCTTATATCCAAGGGGACAGTGATCAAGTCTCACTGCCATCACTGCTGATGCACCCTCTCATGTGGGGGCACGCTCTGCCCACACTCGTTTTCATAATCACAAGAAATCTTTGGGTCTGCATCGCTACTAATTCTTTAGAGAGCAAGCCTGAGGTCAGGGTGGCCCCGTCACCCACACAAGGACTCACATGGACAGCTAAGTGGCAGGCAGGACTTTCACCAGAGCCTGTCTCCTGTGAGGGGCGTTGTCCTGGCTGTGCCACCACCAAGTGCCAGTTCAGGGGGTCCGACCCTGGTTTGCCAAGTACAAGAAGACACATCCTTGTTTTCAACTTTTCAGCCATTTTATTATAAAGAAATCTGAGGGAAGTACTGGGCACCAAGAGAGACACTTGCCAGGGCCAGGAAACAGCCGCAAACAATGTCAAGAACCAACAGCCAAAGCAAACCCCAAGACCACGCACACATTAAGGTAAGTTGCGGCTTTGTTCTCAGGGGTTTTTCATCAATAGGCAGATGCCACCATGGGCAATCTTAAATAGATGAATATATGGTTTAAAGAAAAGGGCAGTCCTCCTAGGTGGCCACACACTGTGTAGTTGGGGATATGTGCATGATGAAATGACTTGACAGCTGCTTTTGTGCTTGTCTCCCTTAAGATAAAACTTTTAAAAATGTGCTAAGGGTCATATAAAATCCTTTTTACCTTAAAGGAAGCTACTTTTGTCCCCCCATAAAATAATCTTACAGATGTCTTCAGCACAGTTCTAGAACACTTAGTCAACTACTTGTATGAAGCCAGCAGTTCATAGGTCATACACTTTTGTTCACACTGGAAAACCGATGTGCACATCTACAGCAGGGCCGGTGCCCTGGCCCATGCATCTGAGGTGGGTGTCTGTTGGTAAGCTACCCTGCTGGGGCAACCCACAGGAGCTGGGACTGGGGCCAGATGTCCGGACACAGCATACTGTGCTCAGGGCAAGGAGCAGGTTTCACAATCACCCTGGAGCAAGCAAGTCAGCTGGCAGAAGTTTCCTGCAGGTTCTTTGTGCTGGTGGTGGGGAGTGGGCTGCCCCTGCAGAGTCTGATGGGAGGTCAAGGAAGAGACTCAGTCCCAGGACATGGGTGTGTCACTGCTCTCTGGGATTGGCCACCCTGCCTACTGCCAAGGTCTCTTTTCTGCTGTCAACCCTTCAAGTGAGCCTTGGGGAGGGGAGGGGAGACCGGCTTAGGTGAGGTAGAGTGATTTATCCCTGGGGAGCAGGCTGTGGGAGAGAGAAGGGGCTGTAAGAGCTGCTGGTAGCCCCCTCACCCAGCCTAGGGAGCATGGGATCCCTAAATACTGACCCTTCACCCTCACACTGGGTTTAGCTGTCCCTCTATGGTAAACAGGAGACTCATGGTGGGCCTTCCAGACTGTTCACCAAGCAGAACCAAGACCCTCCTAAAATCCCAGCAGGAGACCACCTTGTCCTCAGCTTTATGGAAAGGACAGCAGTGTGTCTGTCCTTTATCAAAGCCCAAGCCAATATCACCATTGCTTTTATGTGGACTTTTAATTATAGGGTTTTTATTTGTATATTTCAAACTGAATTAAGGAAGGACAGGCACTTAAGACAAAAAGAGAGAGATGGGATCTTGCTATGTTGCTCAGGCTGGCTTGAACGGTTCAAGCAACCCTCCTACTTCAGCCTATTGAATAGCTGGGACTGCAGGCATGTGCCACTGTGGCTGGTCACTTTTTTGTTTTTTAAATAGGACACTGCTGTGGTGTCTCCACACTGGGTGCCAAGGGACGGCCTCAGGAAGCGTGCACATTCTGTGATGTCGACTAAGAGCCTCCTCCTTCTCCAGTACTTTGACTTTTGAGAAAGAAAACCATGGTGAGGGGAAAGAACTGTTGTTGGAGGGTCTGCACCTGCTTGGTGTGCAGGAAAGGGAATTCCTGCTGAGCGGAGTCTGCCCACACTCCTGGAGTCTCTCCCCAGGTGTGTCAGACATGGGGCATGTGCCCAAGGGTGCTGGTGAGCCTGGCAGAAGGAGGAGCATGTGCTGGGAGCTTGATGCTAGGGTTGGGGGTGGTGGCCACCAAACACGAGTGCTGTGCCTCCTTGGGCATGAAGCTGTTGCAGGGACAGCTGCTCGGTGCTGTGTTCCCCAGGTGCGGATCTTGCTGGAGAATAGGAACTTGCTGGTGGGTTGAGGGCAAGTGCGTCCCCTCCACTCTAGTTTTCCTCTCCTGCTGGCTGAAAGGAGAGGTCTCTCTTCCTTGGAGTTGGTGAGGCATGGCTCCAGGAAGACTTTCTGGAGGAAGGCGGCAAACATGGACTTGAAAGTCTAAAAGTACAGGGCAGGAACAGAGGCCCAAGGCAGGAAGACCAGGGAGAAGCCCATGATGCTGGAGTCTGGGTGTCTAGAGGGGACTGGGATGTGGGGGGCAGGAGCTGTGATTCCTTGGGCGAGACAGTTGGTCCCTTCTCTGAGGGTACCTTGCCCAGGTCTCCTGTCCGATGTTTTCAGCTGCCTTCTTATCCAGAGAACTTCCCATGGCTGAGGGCAGCTGCCCTGTACAGGTAGCTCCCCTCGCTCAGGCACAGCCCTCCCTCAGGGGCAGTCCACAGTCAATGACAGTGGATGCAAGGGCTAAAAAAGCCAGTTCCAGCCAGGTGTCATGGCTCACACCCATGATCCCAGCAATTTGGGAGGCGGAGGCAAGAGAATTACCCGAGCTCAGGGGTTTGAGATCAGCCCAGGGAACTTGGAGGACCTTGTCTCTACAATAAATTAAAAAATTAGTCGGGCATTGTGGCATGTGCCTGTGGTTCCAGCTACTTGGAAGGCTGAGCCAGAAGAATCACCTGAACCCCACAAGTCAAGACTGTGGTAGCCATGAGCATGCCACTGCACTCCAGCCTGGGCAACAGAGTGAGACTCCAAATCACGATAAAAAAAAATCCATCCTCTGACCTCTGGCAGGACCCACTCTGCAGTCCCGTACATGCTCCATGGGATCAGGAAGAAGCCAATCTCCAGCTGAGGCCATGTCCTCGTTTGCTCTTTCCTCAGCCCTGTCCTGCCCTCCTCATCCCCTTCTCCTACAAACCCTCCCTCAACACATCATCAAAGGCACCAAGTCCCTGCCATCTCAGGCTCTGCTACTAGGGAACCTGGCCTGAGACACAGGACCCATCTGTAAATGTCACATGGACTTATTTGTGAAAAAAGCAGGATGAAGACTAAAGATCAGCTTCAGTCTCCAGAGTGGGCCTCAGCATCGGGCCTGCAGAGTTCTGGGCCTGGCTCTGCTGTGTGTCATCTCCTGACTCTAAGCATCCCCTGGGCCTGGCTGATAGCAGCTGCTGGGCCTTACTCTGGTCTATATTTCCCTGGCTGTTCTCTTGTCCCCTGGCTTTCCCATCCCATTCTCCCTGCGTGGCCAGGATAAAGGCAGGACAAATAGGACATGTGAGGCTATGTAAAAGCGTTGATGTTGCTCTCCCCACTGTGGTAACTGCTATCCCAGTCTTCTATGCTCATGGAGTTGGATGAGCCAGGTGAGTGGGACCCCAAGCTGCTGGGGAACTCGGAGATGTGCAGGAAGTCCTAAGGAGGGGAAGGAGGAGACATGAGCCAGGGACAGACAGACGAGTGGATGGTCTCAGACAGCCCCAGGAGGGAGCAGGGGACTCCATGGGCCCATGGGTGTCCACACAGAAGAGAAACTTTCTCTGGGCCACATAGACTCTCTTCTCTGCCCACATGCTCCTTCTTTTCCCAGTAGAGCACCTTGCAAAATATTCTACTCTTGTCTTAGCAGAATCAGAAGGTGAAGAACTTCATCATCAAGGCATTTCCCTTTCTGGTCCTTAGTTTACCAGTCTTCAAAATGGAGTGATTGGGTTGAACGACCTTGCAAGTGAACCTTGCAATAATCTCTGTGGAATAATCAGTAGGGGTCGGGCCTCAAAAGTTTTGAGGAGAGCTGCTCTGGCAGAAGGTGCAGTGGCCTCAGCCCTTTGTGCCAGGGAGCTAAAGTGGAAAGGGAGGCAAGATGGAGGGCTTGCAATAGCCTAAGAATCTGCCTGGCAACTTGTCAACTGCTCACTGCAACCAGTACGTGTTGGGAGCTAGCCAGGGAGGCCCACTGAGCGTTAGGGATCAGGAAGGGCCATTGACCCTGAGACCACTAGGATGTGTTCGGGAGCTGTTGACCCCATTCCCTCCCTCCTTTTCCATTTGGCACTGCAACCAGGAAAGGCTCCTGCTGGCTCTAACAGAAAACTCTGAGACCAGAACGTACACGGCTAAACTTGGGAGTCTATTGTTCCCATGGTTTATGGTTTTTACTTTTAAACAATTTAAGTTTAACTCTGAGTCACATTGAGGAGCTTTAGTGCAAAGGTTCTCTTGATGTGATTTTAAGAAATTTATAGATGTGGGTTTTAGGAAATAGTTTGTATGGATTGAAGAAAATTTTAGTAATCATTTTATTATAGAAGTGTGGTTAGTTCAGTGAAGTTTGAATTAGGCCAGCTGGTGCTAGGAGAGTGTAACCATAGCAGCAACTGTTTTATAGAAACTAGTTTGAATTAGCATAGAATACTAAAAGGTAATATATCATTATGTTGGTTTTGGGTGTAAGCATTGAACGATATTATGTAGCTGTAAACAATTAAGGGTACATAGAAACTGGAAAAGAAACAAAAAGACAATTTGTGGTTGTTCTTTCTCATGTCCTTCCTCGTGTTTAAAAAAATACACCTGCTTGAGAGTTGGGGGTGTGGGGGGGATGTCCTGTGTGCACCTGGACCTGGTCATGTGAAAGGCACATGCTACCTTTTGTGTAACCATAGCAGCAGGGGTTCCTGTGATGATGACTTTGCAGAGTTTAGGGATAAAAGCCCTGGGATAACACCCAATAAACAGCTTCTGCTCAATCTTTGAGCAGTTGTCCAGTTTTTTTTCTTTCTTTCTAGTTTCTTTCCTTCCTGTCAAATCGCCAGTGCCATCACACCACCAGGGACCCCCGATCTCTGCAGGGGCAGGACCCCCACAAGTACGTTTCAGGCAAGTTATACTAGACCCACGTCATAGATGTGAGAACTGAGCGTAGAGAGGTCAGGCACCAAGACTGAGGTTTTGTCACTGGTGAGTGGGAAGGCCAGAGTGTGAAATCCCAAGCTGTTCCTCCTCCCAATGCGAGTCACCGAAGGGCTTCTTCCTACACCGCCCTGCTTACCTGGGGCCCAGAAGGTGAGGGGCTCATTGCCAGCAGCACCTTGAGTGCCATAGGAGTGGGCAGGACAGGGGACTGGGGACCTAGGGACATGCTGATGGGGGACTGAGGAGGGCGCCCTGGGTGTGGGGGGGCAGTGGCAGCTGCTGGTGCAGTGTGGGGCTGAGCAGGAAGGAGGGCGGCAGCGGAGAGGGCCTGCTGAGGCCTGGGAGCAACGACTTGGAGCCCAGTGTCTGGGTGAGACTGGCAGGAGCAGCCCCTGCTGTGGAAGGCCTGCAGGTCCAACAGCATCAGGAAGGAGGCCAGGCCTGGCAGGGCATACATGGGTTGCTTGGGTGGGAGCATCTTGACTGGTGGGTTCGCCTGTGTGCTCTTGGTCTTCCCTTGGTCTGGGAAGCTCTGGAAGGAGACAGAAACCAGTCACTGGAGAAAAGGGATACACCTGAACTTGGGCTGTGAACCCACCAACATGTCCCCTGGTGGGCTCTCTGGGCCCTGGGGAAGAGCTTTGGATAACACATGGTCCTTAGTACATTTGGCTCTGAACATCCAACCACCCCTGCTGTTATCCCTGGGGGGGCTCCTCTGTCCAAGGAAATTCACACTGCTCAGCTTGGCCAGTGAGATAGCCCTGGCCTGCCAAGCCATCCTCCATTAAAGCTCCTCCCAGCCTCTGTGCCTTTGCATGTGCTGTTCCCTGACTCTGAGCACCCTCCTACTTGGCCTCTTGTGGCCTAAGTCAGACACCATCGCCTCTGAAATAACAACCTCCAGGACAACACCTGTCTCCACGGGGTCGCACATCCACAGCCACACACAGGAAGCAGACAGCAGGGTGATGATATGCTATATCTTGCAGTGGTATGCTCTGAACCCAACCAGTTGCCAGGACTAAAGGCCAAATCTGAAAAACTGGCAAAACTGGATGTGAATACTAGTGGAGCCACTTTCATAAACTGGATAATTTCAGGCAAGTTGCTCAACTCTGCTGTGTTTGGGGTTTTTGTTGGAAGAATCCAATGAAATGAGATGCATGTAACTTACCCAGCATGAGCCTGGCATACTGTAGGTACACAATAGATGTGACCACAATGGCTTGACCCACCCTTTCCAAGACCTGTGATTCTGGTGATTCCCCAACCAACTGCAGCAGGAGAACCATCCAGCTGAGCCCAGCACAACTCATGCACCCTCAGAATCGTGAGTTGAATAAATTGTTGTTTGAAGCCATTGAGTTCTGGTATTGTTTGTTACACATTCAAAACTAACTGATACAGCTAGCATCATTATATTTTAGTGTCAAGATCACATTGTGTATAAAGACTTGTGAAGGTTTTCTTCTTTTTTCTTAGTTCTGGAATTCTAAGGTCTGCTCATTGATATTTGAGAGGACTTTCCCGTCCATCAGCTAGGCTTGGAACTTCTGAGAAGAAACTGGGTTTTTTGTTTGTTTCCTATAATTTTGTCAATACTGCCTCCCTTGGTTACTAGTGTATTAATTATTAGTAGAATAGGAATATAAATAAAATTTTTCAATGTGATTTTAAAAAACACAAATAACAAGCAACCTTATACTTAATAGTGAAACATGAGAGGTAATACAAAGAAAGTAAGAATGAGGCAGGTTAACAAGAGCAGTTTAGATATAGATAGATAAGTTTCTTGCAGGCAGGTCTACATTAAAATAGGGTAAGTGTTCAGGCATCTTTCTTATTGGTACACAACCTTCACCCAACTGATCAGGCACATCAGACCTGACCACCTTTTGGGCTGGAATGTGGATCTACCAGTGCAATAAAACATATAAATCATAGGGAGTTACCTGAAACACAGACGGTGTTCTTAAAAAACTCAAATCTAGTTAACCAATAACTTTCATTATTTAGTAGGTCCTTGTGGCTTTAGAAGGTAATCAAAACTCATGACCAGATACCTGCAGCCCTCTGCTCTTAGCTCATGGTTTGCTTAATAATCATTGAAAAGTATACAAAGCTTCTTGTCAAAAATCAAGCGCATGCCCTCTCTTAAGGGCCCTGTGCTTTTCCCTGAGCATGGCTTTTTATTTGTAATAAATTCTGTCTTAAACTATACCTTGGACTTACTCTGAAATTCCTTTCTGTGGTGATCTTAAGGAACCCATGGAGCAACACCCCACCTGGCATCAAGAAGACCACTATCCTCACCATTATTTGACATCTTTTTCTAGAAGTCCTAGTCAGTGTAACTGGGAAAAGAAAACAAATTAGAAATATGAATATAGAAAATGCTGAGAAAATATAGGGAGATTAAATTATCATCATCATTTGTCAAAGAAATGTAGATATATGGGGTGAGTCTATACACAATTATATATAATATAATAGTCTATATTTTATATATTTATATTTTGCATAATATATAATATGTATTTTTAAAATATATTTTTTAGCCCAGGATTTAATTTTCAAATGAACAGAAATGAAAAAATAGTTTAGCCAGGTGAATTCTTAGCAATATGTTAGGAAAATGTGAAAAAAAATGCCATTTTATTTTATTTTTTTATTTTTTTGAGTTGGATTCTCATTCTGTTGCCCAGACTAGAGTGCAGTGGCCACTCTCAGCCACCGCAGCCTCGACCTGCTGGGCTCTGGCGATCCTTCTGCCTCAGCCTTCCAAGTATCCAGAAATACAGTCATGTGCTACCACGCCCAGCTGATTTTTTTATTTATTGTAGAGATGAGGTCTCGCTGCCCAGGCGAGTCTCGAACCCGCGGGCTCAGGCAATCCACTCACCTCAGCCTCCCAAAGGCGCAGGATTACAAGCTGAGCCACCGAGCCCGGCAAAAAATGCCATTTTAATGCATTGTGTCAAAGAAGAGATACACCAATTATTGGGTGGAAACAAATATACACCAAGTTCTTTGATTTAAAAAATACACTGGAAAGGTCAATGAAAATTAATAAAACACTCAAAAATGGAACCAATGCAAAAGATGACTCTCAGTCACCTAAGCCTGTCCCTGGACTGTGTTGGATGGGGTCAGATGGATCATCTGACATGCAGGGACAGAACACGTGAGGTCACTGTCCTTCCAGACTGTATATAAAAGAGAAGGGAAATTTCTTCTCCCCACCCCTCAGAATAAACCTGTACATCTTCTCTGGAAGGGGAACGGATGCTAGTGAAACAAACACATGAAAACGACAAACATTCCTACAGCAGGAGCTGGTGGTATACAGCTGGCTGCCCACATCCCCTGGCCCTAACCACTGCCCTACAAACATGCCCACTTCCTAGCACCAACAGCAGTACCCTCTCTGGTGGCAGGTGCCTGGGATGCAGCAGGCCAGAAGTCCTGGAGTATTCATGTCTCCTGGAGCAACTCTTAATCAATGACTGACAGAAGTTAATGTCCACCTGGCACCCTTGCACCCCAGACGGAATGATTCCAAGGCACGGCATGTCCTACATTGGCTCCTGAAGCTCCCTGGTGGCACAGTGCTCCTGTTGCCCACCGTCAAAAACTTATTTGACAAGACACCCCTGATGGCTGCCTACCTTTCCCTGCCTCACTTCTCCACTCCCCTACCAGCAGATTTGGGGATCATCTCACAAAAATAAACTATTGGCACTTTTGGAATATGATAAAGGAGGTATTTCCCTCCTCTCTGGCCCAAGCCTGCTGCTCTCCCACATCTCCAGCTCAGTGAATGGCATCCGCTAACCCAGAACAAAGGCCAGATCTAAGAAACAGCCTTCTGGGACACATTCTGGGTCCCCGCCCCACCCACGTGGCCCAGGCCACCCTCCTCTCCCCGCTGGATGACTGTGGACCTGCCACAGCCTCTGCCCCACCTGAGCAGCCAGGCTGCTCTCCCTTGCATAAAACACTTCAGCTGTTTCCTCCACTCTCAGAACAAGGACCAGCTCCTGCCAAGGCCTGTGCATCTCCTCTTGGCCTGCTCCCTTCCCTCCTCTCCAGCTCCATCACTGCCTTCTCTCAGGCCATGCTGGTCTCCTTTTGGTCCCCTGTACTTGTCAGCCTCCTTCCTAACCCGCCTCCCTGCCTGAAATGCTTCCCCTCCCCAAGGGAGTTCATCTCCAGGTCTTACCTGAAGACCTAACCCCAAGAGTATGTCTGCTCCCCTTTTTTTCACTCCTCTGTACTATGTGTCATCCTCATACCTGGTACACTCACAACTGACATTCTACATTACTTCTCTGCTCATTTGGTTAATATCTTCTATACTGACAGTCCAGTTGAACCTCCTGATTCTATAGATCTGAGTTCAAATCCCTCCTCTACCCCAATTCATGATGGTGACTTGGGCAAGTCACTTAGTCTCTTGGTGTCTCTACCTCCTCCAATATCAAAATAGGAAGGCAGGGTTACTCCACAGGGTGTTGTAAGGACACCGTGAAATAATGGAGAGAGAGCCCAGCACAAAGCTCAGCTCAGACACAAACTCAGAGAATGGTAGGTAGGCAGCCAGCATCCCTGTCTTATAGATAAGAAAACCAAGGCCCAGAGAGGTTAGGTGGTCAGCCTGAGGGCACGCAGCAGATAACAACATTTTCTTATGAGCTAGTTTTGTTCTTTATCTCCCTGAGGCCTTTAGAGGGGGCCACAGGCACATGATCAGTGGGACAGGGAGCTCTGGCCTGGGCTTCAGTTTTGTTTCTTATTTTGAGTTGGAGTCTCACTGTCACCCAGGCTGGAGTGCAGTGGCACACTCACAGCCACCCCAACATTGACCTGCTGGGCTCCAGCAATCCTTCCCCTTCAACCTTCCAAGTAGTCAGAACTATCAGGCCTGGCTAACTTTTTCCCCTCATCCCCAACTCTTCCCCACCCCCTGGCTAATTTTTTTTTGAGTTGGAGTCTCACTGTTGCCCATACTGGAGTGCAGTGGCCACTCCCGGTCACTGCAGCCTCGACCTGTTGGGCTCCGGCGATCCTTCTGCCTCAGTCTTCCAAGTAGCTAGAACTACAGGCTCGCGCTACCACGCCCGGCTAATTTTTTGATTTATTGTAGAGATGAGGTCTCACCTGCCCAGGTGGGTCTCGAACCCGCAGGTTCAGGCAATCCACTCACCTCAGCCTCCCAAAGGTGTGGGATTACAGGTTGAGTCACCGAGCCTGGCTAATTTTTAATTTATTTTATTTTATTTATTTTTCTAATTTATTTATTATAGAAATGAGGTCTCGTCAAGTTGCCCGGTCTCGTCTCAAACCCATGGGCTCAGGCAAAGCACTCACCAAATGCTGGGATTATAGACTGAGCCACTGAGCCTGGCCCAGACTATTAGTGTTGGAGGGACAAGATGGATGGGGAAGCATGAGTCCAGAATGGTCAAGTCATCGGAAAACATAGCTGGTAAACAGTAGAACTAGAAGAAACCTAGCTTCCAAGTTTACAGATGGACAAACTGAGCCCAGGAGAGACTCTGCAAGAGTCTCGTCCCAGAGGCTGGGCCTGGCTTCAGACCTTCAGAGTCTGCCCTTGGTGCTGGGACCACAAAGCCTGTGGTGGCCCAGGAAGGGGTGGAGGCTCACCTGCTTCTGCTCCTCTTCCAAGCTGCCCCACGTGGAGGCCACAATTTTGGACACATCCCCAAAGGTGGTGCCGGGGTTCTGCCCCTTGACGGCGCCGGAGTGTCTCTGAAGAAGAGAGCGTAGGCAGACAGGCGTCTGTGGCTTGTGGGGTCCTTGTTTTCTTCTTCCTTGGGTTCTTGTCCCTTTTCCCGGGTCGGCTGAGGGTCTCCTTTCTGCTGGTGTCTGCCCGGGAGAAAGAAGTCAGAACACCAGAGAAACCCAGGGTCCTCCTGCCAAAGGGGATCCTCACAGCCTGGAGCCGAGTCGGGCTTTCCTCACCAGCACTGGGTGCCTGTCCACCCGCTCAAACCCTGGCAGTGATGAGGAGCTGCCTCTGCCTGGGGCCCAAACACCTCAGGCTGCTCGCTCACCAGGCAGGGCTGGCAACGGCGACACACACACACACACACACACACGGTATCCGTTTAACTCGATAAAGAGAACCAGCGTGACTGTAAAGTTGATTCAAAGAAAGGCAGGAGGGAGAGAAGTCTTTACAGCACTGAAAGAGTGCCGGAATTAGATCACCAGTTTACATGTACCACTGGCTGGTGCCCCACAGACCAATAGAACGGTTGTCTTTGAGACTCCTACTCTTTTCTGCTGGACAGAAATCACTTGCATCTCTAGGGAGCAAAATTAATTTGCCTTATAATCAGACAAAGATCATTTCCATCTCTACCATTCCCCTCCCAAGGTAACATCTACTTTTACAGAGTTGTCAAACCCCCTAATCAGTAATGAAGAATGAGTGCAGCAGAGGTGCCTTTTCCTAGAGTCAGGTAGTTCTTGAGGGAGCCTGTAAGACAATGCTTTGGTACAACACTGAAAGGGCAGTCATGGAGGGCCTATTTCTGAGTTTTGGATGTATCTCCCTTGTGATCACAAACAACCCCAAAAGATGAGCCTGGATGACACAGTCTGGTTTCCTCTACCACACTTCAGCTGCGTGACTTTGGGCAGATGGCTTGGTCCACTGGAACCTGTGAGGTGACTGGAGAACATGAGGCTTACGTGACCATCACTGGGTCAGCCCTGGAGCCAGTGGATTACCCTGAACAGATTCCAGGGCCACATTTAGGGCTTCCAGGATGGGATGAGGGTTGGTATGTCTACCACAGATCTCAGAGGTTCTCTGTTAGGACCCTCAGTTCACTCAGGGACCAGGGACCTTGGTCAAAAGTCCTGGATTCTGTATCGAAGACTGTGACTCTACATGCTAAGAAAGTGAAGGTGACACCATGAACTGATGAGGGAACCGAAGGCCAGTGGACACAATCCTCCCTCTGTGACTGGGGGAATGGAAAAGGGCAGGGTCTGTGGTGACATCAGCTCAGTTCCTAAGACTGATGGCTGCAGCCAGCCTGTCCAAGCCTGTCAGCACCTTGTGAGTCCCAAGAAAGATAAGGGATGAAAAGGCATCACGTCATCAGTGAGGACCTGAACAGACGTGACAGTGCAGGGAGTGAGGACACATATGCCAGACTATACCTGCAGTCATCTGGGTTGAATCCTAATTCTGTCACTTACCAGCTGTGTGACACTGGGTAAGTTATTTAACCTCTCTGTGCCTCAATTTCCCCATCTTCCAAACAGAAAATAACGGTACCTGCTACACAGAATTATTATGAGGATTACATGGACAAACACTTGTTATGCACTCAGAACAGTGCACAGACCATATGGAGTGTTTTAGACATGTTTGTTAAATAAAAACTCTTCCTGCCTTGCCTAGGATAGAAGCCAAATTATTCTGAGGATGAAGCTGGACCAGGATTAAAAATAATCATACCCCACGCCCAGTCCAGAAGGTTAGAATCTCATGGCCCAGGGGCCATGGTTACCACCTCAAGCTTCTGCTGTGCCAAAACATGGAAGAAAGAGCACTGGACTGATGGGGCAGAAGACCCAGGGTTGAGCCTTGTCTCTGCCACAAGCTCGCTGGGAGGTTCTGGGCAGACCCTTTGATTCCTGGCCTCTTTGGGCTTCTGTTTCCTTCCCCAGTAAAACAAGATGCTCTCCCGTAGGGAGGTGGGTTTGGGCAGTGCCAAGGAGGAGCTGTAGCCTGGACAGGTGAGGGCTGTCATTCATGATGTGTTCTTGAAGAGCCAAAACCCTCTGGACTCCAGTGATGCTGGGGGGGAGGCACGTCCCCAGTGGGGGTTGTCCTTTTTAGTGCCCCACCCCCAAGGTCAGTGTTGAATTTCCAGGGCCCAGAGGTGCCCTGTGCTGAACCACACACTTTTGTTGAAACATTTTCTCCTCCAAAGCCACATTGGCTCTAAGACATGGCCCTAGTGGCCTTGCTAAAGCCTTTCGCATTGCTGAAATGACCAACTGGCCATTCAGGAAAGAGACTTGGCCATGTTTCTACAGCCTCTCCTCGGATGTCCCCTTAGCATATGTTGGAATTGTCTCTTCTGTATGCATGAGGCTGTGGGAGCACAGAGAGGACAGAGCTGGTCAAGGTCACCCAGTACATCCATCAGCCAAAGCCTGTTGTCCCAAGACCCAGAGGTACTGATCAGGTAAGTGATTCATCTGCTGATGTTTGTTTTCTCTGGATTCCAGCAAAGGACACAGCCACTCTTCTAGGCTTTTCTAGAGGGAGGTGATGTCCATTTCCCCCTGGGACCCATTCCCTGAGGACAGTGGGCTTCTTAAGGTTCTGCCCCTCCTCCCATGTACCTTGAAATGGGCTTCTTACTCCTCCTCCTGAGTTAACTAGAGGGCAAAGGGATGGCTGACTTGCTGATGGGGAGCTGTGGGTGATGCTGCTCCAGATGCCCATCTGAGAGATGAGCTGGGACTGGCTGAGGGCGCTCAGGTGGCTGGCCAGCATCTCCAGGAGGCCCAGCAGGGGCCTGGGCTGGCCTGTGTCATATGTAGCTACCTCTGAGTGGACCATCCCCCGAATCTGAGAGAGGAAGACAGGGTGTCTGGGTTAGGATCTGTCCTGCCACACAGCACAACTGCATTAGGGGGCATGCAGAGGAGAAGTTGGGGGCCAGACTCCTTCTCTGATAGGCGAATCTCAAGGTGGAGCTCCTTTCTACTCTGACCCAGCATGATTGGTACACTTGGGGGAAATGCTTGCTGCGCTGATGACATTCACCCTGGACACACAGATAGCACTTCGGTCCTTGCTAGAGTTCAGCCCAGCTATGCATGGATCATTCTATGACACTGAGCCTTCCCCTGGAACATGACCCATTCTCTGGATTGACTCACATAATAGCACAGAGCACAGAAGCTGGAAGCCAACTCTGTTTGAATCCTGGTCCTGACACTTACCAGCTGGGAGACTTGAGTCAAGTGACTTGAAGTCTCAGTGTCTCAGTTTATAAGTAAAATGTGGCTATAACCAAACCTACCTTCTAAGCTTGGTAAAGATCAAATGTATTTGGCATGTAGTGAGTTCTATAGCATATAAATGTTTGTTAATTACATTGAGTAAATAAATTATTTGATAAAGTTTATCACTTTTCTTTCTACAGGTCAGTAATTTTCTTATTATCTCTATTCTCCATGGTATTTCCTAACTGACTATTTTTGAAATATACAAGGCTACTGATTATACATATAAACATTTCTCATACTAAACACATATTTTGACCTAAATAGAATATATGTTCACATCCTGCTCAGGAAAACATATTTTGTATAGTCATATAAATATTTTTATTTCCTCTGCATCTGTGATTATTTTCCCTTTCTAATTTCTAACATCAGAGCTCTGCATTTTCCTCTCACTTTGTTAGGCAAGCAAGTGGGCTTTCAATTTCGTGTGGGTTTTTTCTTTTCTCCTCAAAAGAATCAAATCTTAAAAATTTCACTTTCACTTCTGTTTTCTAATTCTTTACTATCTCATTTCATCTTTAGTAATCTCTTTCTCTGCATGTTAAAGATTTATAATTGCTGCAACCTCTGCATGTTAAAGATTTATAATTGTTGCAACCTCCTCAATTTAGAGTTGCATTTTACTTTTTAAGTTGACACATGACAAATTGTATATATTACAGTGTATAGTGTGATGTTTTGAGGTATGTATACACTGTGGAATGATTAGATCAAGCTAATTAGCATACCCATCCTCTCACATATCATTTTTTGTGATGAGAACATTTAAAATCAACTCTCTCAGAAATTTTCAAGGGTACTATACATTATTATTAATTATAATCACTTTGCTGGACAATAGAGCCCCAAAACGTAGTCCTTCTGCCTGAAACATAAATATTACAACAACAATTGCAAAATACTTTGAAACGGATGAATGAGCATCCTTTCAACAGACTGCTGGGCTCTGTCCTTTGGGCCTCTGGTGTTATCTGATTCTGCAGGAGTGTGTGCCTTCATCTCTCAGGAGGCTATTTTACAACTTGGGAAGTTGTAAAAACATGATATTAATGCAGCTGTTTTCCTATCATTCCAAGATTTAAATTGTGGTAATGTATACATAACATAAAATTACCATCTTAACCATTTTTAAGTACAATTCAGTGGCACTGAATACATGTACATTGTTGTGTTACCACCATCACCATCCACCCACAGAACTATTTTTATCTTGCGAGACTGACACGTACTTATTAAACACAAATTCTCCATTCTTCTCTCCCCCTAGGCACTGGTAAACACTCTTCTACTTTCGATCTCTACAAATTTGACTGCTCTAGGTGCCTCATGCCATTAGAATACGACAATATTTGTCTTTTTGTGACTGGCTTGTTTCACTTAGCATGATGTCCTCAAGGTTCATCCATGTTGCAGCATGAATTAGCATTTTCTTCCCCTCCTGAGTCTGAACAATATGCCATTGTGTGTGTTTGTGTCTGCCCATTCATCTGCTGGTGGACACTTGGTTTGCTTCTAACTTTTGGGTAGTAGGAATAAGTCTGCTAGAAACATAGGTGTACAAATATCTCTTGGAGATCCTCTTTTTGACTCTTTCGAGTATACACACAGAATTGGAATTGCTGTATCACATGGTAATTCTATTTTTAATTTTTGAGATGCTGCCATACTGTTTTCCTTGGTGGCAGTACCAATTTATATCCCCACCAACAGTGCACAAGGGCTCCAGTTCCAATTTCCACTACTGCTTCTCTCTCTCTCTCTCTCTCTCTCTGTCTCATGGAAGCCATCCTAATAGGTGTGAAGTGGAATGGAACTCATTCATGTCCATGAAAAACAAACAACTTTTGTCTAGTAGTGATACAATAGACCCCCCCCATAGAGAAGAAGGTTTCAAACATTAGGTGCTACTTTTCTGTGGATATTAACTAGCTTTGCATTTATTAGGAAATTGACTTCAGCATTCCCCGTTGCCTACAGTTGTGTCCACTCTTCAGATTCTCCTCTGAACCTGTAATATCTTACTGGCTTCTTCATTAGTAATGAGTTAAGTAAATGTCTGATGTGTTTTTATTTTGCATTTGTCTGAGAGTTATGTTACCTTTTGAAAACTATACATTACAGCAAAGATGATCATGATAGCATTTTTAACAATTCCAGGATGACTGGAAAGAATTTAAAGGTTTGCCAGTTGACAAATGGCAAGAATCCGTGGTATGCTCACATAGCAGGTTAGGTACAGTGTCAACGTGAGCCACCTAGGGCTACATCTGCCAATGTGGGTAGACTCAATGACAAGAATGAGTGAAAAGTCGTAGAAGGACGAACACAGTACAAGATCTTTATGTACATGTTTAAAACAGAAAGCATTCCTATAAAGCAATGTCTTAAGGCTATATTAAATTGTAGTAAAAACATAAAAACACCTAATATATTACTTCCTCCTGAGAAAAGAGAGATCAACACAAAGAGAGCTTAATTTGTGTTCGTAACATTTAATTCTTCAAAAGAAGATCCAAAGCAAATAATAACCACAACAACAATAGCAACAGCAGCGATGACGCAGAGTGTTGCGCTTCAAAGTGATGGGTTCTGGAATTTTGGGAGAGGGCAAGTGGCCAATGCCCATGTGATGTAATTACCCAGTCCAGCACCACAAAATTTCTGGAGGTAGGGTGAGATTGATCCCTGGTCTCCATCCTGGGCTACAGACTCTCCATTCAGTTGCCTGACTGACATCTTCTTGTGGATGTACATGTACACATCACACTTTACCCATTGCAAATGGACTCCTCTATCCTCCTTAAATCTGTTCCTTCCTCGGTTTTACCAAGACAGTAAATGGTACCAGCAGTCACTAAGCCACAAACCTAGGCACCAGCCTCAATTTCTTTCTTTCCCCTAAAACCCCAGGCTCTAGCCCGGACACACCCATGGGCTCTACCTCCACAATGGATATTGAATGTCTCACACTCCTCTTCCTTCCGTGCCACCAGTATCTCTCTAAAACATATCAATCAGTTTGTGATACTGTCCTACTTAAAATTCTTCATTGGCAACAGAGCGTGGCAATTCGACAAATGTGGGAGGCTGAGGCAAGAGGACTGCTTAAGCCCAGGAATTCAAAACTAGCCAGGACAACATAGCCAAATCTCCTCTCTAATCTAATATATATATATTCATTGGCTTCCTGAACCTCTTAGACTAAAACCCAATCCCCAAAATAATAACAATAAACCTCAAAGTTTCTTGGAAATTGAAAAAATGCACTGATTTTTTTTTACATGAGGGCAATAGATTTAATTCTGCTGACACTCAGTAGGATCTTTTGAGCAGAACGTTTTCCACTTTCTTCAGATAAGTGATATTTCCTACAATCATTTATTTGATGATTATTACCTTTTCCCCTAAACTTCCTATTAAACACATATTGAATCATCAGGATATGTTATCTTTTTGGTCATAATTTTGATTTCTTTAACTTCTCCCTTAGAGTTTTGGGAAAAAATCTGCAACTGGTTGTGTTTGCTTATTGGGTTACTGGCAATGTTACCCCCTACACTTTCACTGAATTATTAAATCCAATTATCACATATTTTATCTCAAAGCAATATTCCTGATTGTGAATTTTTCTCATCATGTGGATACACTATGTAATTTAAGTTTGTTATGGATGAGGAATTCCCCCCATCTTCTGGGGTAGGATCCTCAGAATGTACCATCTTTAGAACTACAGATTTTGTGCAATTGTCCAGTAACTTTTCTTTGCATTATTAATATCCAAACTGGGGTTGCACACAGCAATAGCAGCCCCAATCTAGGTATTGGACCTCTTGGATTCGATGAAGGCCAGGACTGCAGAGCTGGGTGTGATCAAGGGAGGATGTCAG
>NW_007261698.1:71684-90716 GCF_000164805.1 Carlito syrichta | reverse complement strand
TCGTGTTCTCTGAGCCAGTCTCTGGCTCTCTTTAGGCCTCAGTTACCCAAATTCCTATGAGGTGTTGGTCTAGAAGTGCAGAAGCAGGGGCCAAAGCTGCTCCACAATGACTGGGGTATGGCAGGGACACTCTCCAGGAAGTGTCCATCCTCCCTCCTGGGAAGACATGGGTGAATCCCTCTTGGGGAGCCTGGCCGAGTGTGCAGGAAAAGGCACCCACATGGGGCCTGAAGGGTCAAGGACCACAACTTAGCAAGAGGCCAGCAGCACAGCATATGTGCAGGCACCAGATTTTCTTTATTTAATCATTCCCACATGTTCTCTCTCCTTTGTCCACAGAACATAATGTCAGCCTCACTTAACTGCAAGGACTCAAAGGGAACTGAAATTTTGTGGCTGTCAGAAGTGGATACAGATGTGGGCTAGGAAAAAGCCCCAGATCTCCAGAAACTTATAAGCTACCACACTCCTGCCTCTTGGGCAGATGGGGAATAAATCCCAGAGAAGGGAAGTTTCTGGTCCAAGCTCACATAGTGATTCAAGGAAAAATACCATCTTTGTTGGGATTAAGTTTGCGTACACATAGCAGAAAATCCAGATTAATAGTGGACAGACACGAGAGAGTGATCTCTTACCCCTGGGGGATCTCTGGAAGTGGCATCCATGCTGCTCCTGAACAGCCCATGACCATCATCTGTCTTTCTGCCCCAGCATCTTTGTTCCTGGCTCACCTTCGAGGCTGTCTCGGGTCCCAAGGCTGTATTTCAGAGAGAGAGGGAGCAGAATGAAGGCAGGGCTGAGGGACCCACAGCTGCATCAGCTCCATCGGCTCAGCCCTCCCGGAGTCCCTCACAAACCTGGCATTGTGTCTGTTTAAACATTGCCCCGTTACTCTTAGCTCCAAGAGAGGCGAGGAACTATAGCTTCTCACTCGATGAACTGCCTTTCCAGTGAACTGAGTCTCTGTTCTGAAGAAAGACAAGAATGAAGCTGATTATGCATGATCAGGGCTCTGTCCCTACACTGAACTCCAAGATGAAGGTGGATGAGAGGACTGACTTCTTTTCAGGTGTATTGGGCATGGCTTTACATACCATAGCCTCTCTTCTGTTGGGAGGAAGTCTTGGTTTCAAACTAAGACATTTGAGTGTAAAGCCCGCTTTCAATTCCTAAGCAGAATGATCAGAAAGACTGTGCTGTCTTTTATCTGCCTGGACTTGTGAGAAGCCTGAGAAAATCTTCTTCAATTCCCTGAGTGGGGTGGGCCAGGTGGAAGGCTATGGAGATTTTGGGCAAAGCAGCATGTCTTACACTGGACCAAAATTGCATCTCTGTAATGAAGAAAACAGAATGCTTACCCCACCATTTTGACCGTAAGGACACTTTGAACCCCGCAGTGAATATTGCTAGTAAAAATAGTCCACACTGGTCATCGTGAAAACTGCCCATGGTGAAAATTATCACTGACAAAAAAAAAATTGATGAAAGAATACGTATTTTTAAAAATATTTAATATATGTTATTTGATCCAGAATGCTTAAAAAGGTGGAGATAATAATTTCTTAGGAAAACTTAAAAGGCAGAATCTGTGGTTAGTAAATCATGATGTGGCCAGAAGTCAGGTATTTATATAAAACATAATTCATCCTGATACAAACATTTTCAGTAAGTGCAAAATAAACTGTAATGAATAAACTATAATGAGTTTACTATGCTATATTTCAAAAAACAAATCAAACGATTAAAATGTGATTAAGTTTGATCTCAAACATTTTTTCTCAACAATTTAAAAAAAGTATTGTTATAATTCTGATTTTAGTGTTTATTAAGAACAGAACAAAATATCTGAGGGCTAGAAGTTCTCTGACGTGAAATGACTGGGTCAGAAAGGAACTTGGATGTGATTTAACAGCAAACCTGTGAAATTTTCTTAGTTTGAATGCTGACTGGATGACAAGCTCAGAGGCCCACACCGTTTGTTTGTCATGTTCTCAGTTGGCCACCAGAGGGCAGTGAATGACTGCCTTTGACTCTGGCATTGCTTCAAAAGATTTGCAAGTTCTTCAGAACACGTTTTACAGCCTGAGAGAGTTTTTGAATAAATATCTGTTTGCTTTTATTCTACAGCTTAACTTGCAAGCAAATGAACATTCCCAAATGAAAGAGTTGGAAGGTAATTCAATAACTGGAAGATGTACCTTGTGATCGATGTATTGCAAACTTGCAAAAACGTGTCCAGATCTGTCTGTCCCTTCTTCCTCCACCCATTCATCCATCTGCGAACATCTGTTCTGGTTCTGGACTCGACTTTGATTGAGGTGTCCCCGGCAACTTCAATTGGGGGACATCTCCAACTTGCTGACCCTGAGGGGCCCGCACTAGCCAAGGTAGCCCCCTTCCAACCAATTCTTCCAGCATTCCCATTTGGGATATGGATTCAGACGTCAACAAATGTGTAGGGAAGAAAAGTGAACTCTTGCTATCTTAGCTAGAAAATGATTCTCAATCTCTGAAAAATTAGTAAAAAATTGTGTCATTTATTTTTCCTGCTTCTCGCAATAAGAAAATTTGATGGTAAAAAAAATAGAAACTACAATATTCTGATAACAATGGCCCAAAAAATGGCCATATACAGTATTTCTTTTGTATTTATGTCATTAGTATTAGAAATATGGAACTTTAGGTAACACCTCTTCTACTTATGGATGCTTAAAAAAGAAAGTTCTATTATTTGTTCATTTGCTTGTAAAAATCCCTTAAAACACAAAAGAACTTTAGAAACCAACTTGTCACATCCTTGTTTTTTGTTTGTTTGTGTTTTTTACAAGTGAGGCAACCAGAATCCAGAGAAAGAGTATGTCTAGTCCAATATCCCCGATTCCTTCACCGACCTTGGGAAAGTGGCAGGATGTTATTCCATTTAGTATCTCCAGGTTCCAGAGCAGTGCTTTTTAAACAGTAGGTCCTCAATAAATCTAAACAGAACTGAACTCTATTGACAAAATTAATAATGTCTGAGATTTTCTTACAACTAGCTGTGAGTTTGGTTCACCTTTGTTTCTGGTGAACAATGGCAAAAAAAAAAAAAATTCCTGGCACAGTAATCTGAAATAACCAAGTCTCCTTTTCTGATACTGAGCAGAGAGGAATCATGCTGGCAATTCTGATCAGTTTTCTGTATCCTTTCTGAGAAGTAGCATGCTAAAGCTGCCCTGGCTGGGCTTGGATCAGCCTGGCTGTAATATTGTTTACCAGTTAATTGAAGGCAGGAGGACAGCTCTGCTATCTGACACATCACCTGAAGACTTTAGGGGCCTTTGTCCAGCACAGAATGGCAGACACCAGATGGTTCTGAGGCTCATGGTCCTCTTGACCAATTCCTAGCATGAGATATATGAATGTTGAAGAGTTTCATGGCGCTGTTTGGAGGTAAGTCTTTCAGGATATTGGATTCGATGGAACTAAAGATGAATGACAGGACTTCATTGATAAAATAATACATGGACAAATAAAGCTTGATGTGGCTGTAAATTAGTGATGTTTTTGTCTCTGCACAATAAATTCTAAGGTAAGATGGATCAAAAAACATTTTTTCTGAAAAATTAGCATGCATGGTGCATTTGACCTTTTCTCTGATGATGCACTGATTTTCTCGAAGAAGAACAGAAATAAACTATGTCAACATATCATGAAATATAAAATTGCATGATAATTCTTAGAGCTGCTATTATTCAATTTTGCTGCAAAAAGAAAACCTCATGGAGTTGGTATGATAAATAAAAATTGTATGCATTTAATGTGTACATTCTGATGTCTATATATAATATATATTATATATAAATAAATGATTACCACATCAAGCTAACAACATTTCTATCACCTTGCATAGGCAGCTGTTTTGTGTCTGTATGGGGGTGTGGTTAAGAGCATGTAAGGTCTACTCTGTCAGCAAATTTCAAGTAAGTAATACAATACCATTAAGTATATTTACCACATCGAACATTTGATCTCCAGAATGTACTCATCTTACAATGGAAAGTTTTCAGCCTTTGACCAGGTCCCCTCATTATCTCCAAACCTCCATCCTTGGCTGCCTCCCTTCTCCCCTCTGCTTCTATGAGTCTGAGTTTTTTAGATTCTGCATATCAGTGTGAATATAAAGTTATTTGTCTTACTGTGTCTGACTTACTGAACTTAGCAATCATGTCTCTTGTGTTTACCCATGCTGTCTCAAGTGGTCGGATTTCCTTCTTTTCAGTGACTAATCATGTTGCATTTATATACACATACACATCATATTTTCTTTATTCATTGATGGATACTTATGTTCTTTCCCTATCTTGGCTCTTGTAAGCAAAGCTGCTATGAACCTGAGAGTGCAGAAATCTGTTTGAGATCCCAATTTCAATTCCTTTGGATGTAAATTCCTTTAAATATAAATCCGGAAGTGAGGTCGCTAATCATATGTAGTTCTATTTTTAGTTTTTAAAGGACCCTTGATACTGTTTTTCTGAATGGCGATCCCAATTTCCATTTCTAATAACAGTGTGCAATTGTTCCCATTCTCCACGTTTTACCAGCACTTGTTGTCATTTGACTTTTTGATGATAGCCATCCTAACAGATGCAAAGTGATAGCTCATTGTGGTTTGATTGATGTTTCCCAGATAATAGTGCTGTCAAAGACTTTTTCATATGTCTGTTGGCCATTTGTACATCTTTGAAAAAATGTCCATCCAGGTTCTATGCCAATTATATAATCGAGGTACATGCATACCTTGTTTTATTGCACCTGGCTTTATTGCACTTTATAGGTACTGCACTTTTTACAAATTGAAGGTTGTGGCATCCTGTGCTGAGCAAGTTTCTTGGTGCCATTTTCCCGACTGTGGTCACATTTTGGTAATTCTTACAATATTTCAAACTTTCTCATTGTTATTGTATCTGCTGTGGCCATCTGTGATCAGTGATCTTTGATGTTACTACTGTGAATGTTGAGGATGTCACAAACTTCATCTGTATAAGATGGCAAATGTGATCAATAAATGTTCTGTGTGCTCTGATTGCCTCACCAACCTGTTGCCTGTCTCTTTCCCTCTCCTTGGGCCTCTTTCTGAGACACAACAATATTGAGATTAGGCCAGTTAATAACCCTACAATAGCCTCTAAATGTTCAAGTGAAATTAAGCCTATAAGGAAGGCATGTCAAAAGCTAAGATAGATCAAAACCTGGGTCTCTGGTGCCAAGCAGCTAGCTAAGTTCTGAATGCAAAGGAAAAGTTATTGAAGAAGATGAAAAATGCTAGTCCAGTGAAAACACACATGATAAGAAAGCAAGCAGTCTTATTGTTGATATGGAGAAAGATGTGGTGATCTAGACAGATGAGCAAACCCACTACAACATTCTCTTAAGCCAAAGCTTAGTCTAGAACAAGGTCCCAAATCTCTTCAATTCTTAAGGCTGAGAGAAGTGAGGAATCTGTAGAAGAAACTGTTGAAGCTAGCAGAGGTTGGTTCGTGTGATTTAAGAAAAGACAGTGTTCCCATAAAACAAAAATGCAAGAGGAAGAAGCAAGAAGCTGCAGCAAGTTGTTCAGAAGATCTAGCTCAGGTCATAGACGAGGGCGGCTACTTTAAACCACCGATTTTCTTTTCTTTTTAAAAAATTTTTTATTATAAAGATGTGGGGTACAATTCAGGGTTAGGTATATAAACATTGATCATGCAAGTACCCTTGTTGATGAGATATGCCCCTCCTTCCCCCAGCAGTTTCCCTCAACTGCTAATCCCACCCCACCCCCAACTGTTTCCCACTACTGCCAATCACTTTCTTATAGCGTTATAATTGTTCAAAGTCTGCTTATGAGTGAGAACATATGGAACTCTGTTCTTTGTTTCTGTGATAAATCACTGAGTATGATCGACTCCAAATCCATCCAAGTTGCTGCAAAGTCCACATATTTGTCCTTCTTTATGGCTGCATAATATTCCATTGTGCGTATGTACTTTTTAAATCCAGTCCAGTTTTGATGGGCAACAGGGTTGGTTCCATGCTTTTGCCATTGTGAACAGAGCTGCAGTAAACATACGTGTGCAGGTATCTTTTTTGGAGAATAATTTGAGTTCCTCCAGGTATATTCCCAATAGGGGAATTGCCAGGTCATATGGAAGGTCAACTTCTAGTTCTTTCAGAAATCGCCACACTGTCTTCCAAAGTGGTTGTACAAGTTTGCATTCCCACCAACAGTGTAGAAGTGTTCCTTTTCCTCCACATCCTCGCCAGCATCTGTTGTTGTTTGTTTTATTAATGATGACCATTCTTACAGGGGTTAGGTGGCATCTCAGTGTGGTTTTGAATTGCATTTCTCTGATGATGAGTGAATCTGAGCACTTTTGCATGTGTCTCTTGGCTGCCTGTATATCATCTTTTGAGAAGTGTCTTTTCATGTATTTTGCCCAATTTTAAAAGGGAAGTCACTGATTTTCAATGGAGATGAAACAGCCCTCTATTGAAAGAAGATGCCATATAGGACTTTTAAAGCTAGAGTTGAGAAGTCAGTGCCTGGCTTCAAAACTTCAAAAGACAGGCTGTCTCTCTTGTTAGAGGCTAAAGCAGCTGTTGACATGAAGTTGAAACCAATGGTCATTTAGAAAATTTTAAGATTCTTAGAAACTGTACTAAGTCTGCTCTGCCTGTGGTATGTCAGTGGAAAAACAAGGCCTGGATGGCAGCACATCTGTTTACAACATGTTATACTGAATATATATATTTTTAGTCAGAGTCTCACTCTGTTGCCCAAGCTGGAGTGCAGTGACATGCTCACGGCCACTGCAGCCTTGACCTGCTGGGCTCAGGTGATCCTTCTGTATTAGCCTTCCAAGTAGCTGGAATTACAGCCATATGCCACCACACCTGGTTAAGTTTTTGATTTCTTGTAGAGATGAAGTCTTGCCAAGTTGTCCCGGCTTGTCTCAAACTCATGGGCTTAGGCAATTCTCTCATCTCAGCCTCCCAAAGTGCTGGAATTATAGGTGTGAGCCACTGTGCCCAGCTATACTGAATATTTTAAACTCACTATCATTACCTAATGCTCAGACTTTCAAAATATTATTTCTCACTGATCTTGCCCCTGGTCACCAAGAGCTCTGTTGGTGATATACAAGGAGATGATGAACAATATTTTCAAGGCTGCTAACGCAACATCCATTCCACAGCCCACAGGTCAAGAAGTAATTTTGACTTTCAAGTCTTATTCCTTAAGAAATTCACTTTGTAAGGCCATAGCTACCATGGATAGTGATTCCTCTGATGGATCTGGGCAAAGTAAACTGAAAATCCTCTGGAAAGAAGTCGCCATCTAGAGATGCCATTAAGATTTATGAATCATGGGATCCCAATGAAAGAAAGGTTTTCCCCACTCTGTGACAAGTGACACTCAGCATCAAGCAAGTTAGCTTCCTCCAGTCATCAAGTTGGTTTCAGTCTCAGACTTTCAACTGGTAAACAAATAAAGATGAGATTATCCCCCCATTGTTTGAATTCAGGGCTTTATGAAGTTTTCCAGATGGTCATGCCAAGTGTCTTACAGTCTGATCCTCTCATCTTTAGAGGGTAAAAAAATAGTTTTTTTTGTCTGGGGCACTTCTGTGCTCTGAGATGAAAAATGCTGGGTAGGAGAAATGAATTGAAGGAGAAGCATTTGAATTAAACTTTTTTGGGAGGTGAAGAAGCAAGTTGATCTTGCACTGTTCCCAGAGATTGAGTTATCATAGGTCTCTTCTTCAAATACTACCCCTTCCCTGCCCACACTATGCTATTAGTGTACACTAATCAGCAAGGATGTCTAGGGAGCTCAGGAGATATCTTTTCTATTGAGAATTACAATTCCTTCTTATTACTTATTTCATGTTTTCTTTAGATAATAAATAAATGGAGGGGAGGAATCATTTCATCATCTTCACCCAGCAGCACTGGTGTTAGACAATGTGGATTTAAGTCCTGGTTTCACCATATACTGTGCAACCTCATGTGTGTTACCAGCCTCTCTTATCTGAGTTTCCATAAAAAATATAGGTAATGGGAGCAGGGGGTGAATGGGTGGGGTGATAAAAAAATCATCCATCAAGTTCAGTGTGCACAGACAGGGTAGAGAGTATATATAAAGCCCAGACCAAAAACCAGTTGTATCCCTTAAAGCTATCAGAATAAAAATAAGTAAATTTAAAAATTATCAAAAAATAGGTGATAATGGTTTTGAGGTTTAAATAACAACCCTCGTAAAGCACTAATCACACTGTGAATCTGTATTAAATAGTCAGCAACTTAGCTTTCTTGCTTTCTTTTAAACCACTTTATTATTAGCTCTAGGAGGCAGTGTCATCATTGATATGGCACAAGTTGCAATCTAGTGACAAGTAGGGTATACCACAAAACATAGCAGGGGCTTTTGGTGGGTAGTGGTGGCTCAGTGAATGTGCTTAATGAGACAGTGAGTGAACAAATGATTCTTTTTCTGTCCCAAGACTCTTGCCACAGTACTATGGGTGCAGTATATACATAAAATATATTTTCCACTAAATTCGGTCTTCCTTTCTGTAGCTCTGACCAAAGTCACTCACTTTGTGTTCAAATTCAAAAGATACCTAAAGAGCGATATTTAACAAGAAATTTAAAAAATAACTTAAAAATAATTGTCAAAAATTTTAAAAAGCTTGGAAGTAAAAAAACTAGAATATTCTCTATATTAAGATAGTTACTGTGATGCAGATTACTAAAGTTGGATTTTAAAATAATTGCTTCCAATGTGGAAACTTCTACTAAGAAATGGAGAAACAATGCAAAGCTTCATCTTTTAAATGTTATTTGAGGAAGTCATTTCCAAAAAGATCAGAGGATAACCTCTGGGCTTAAATTAAAAGTAAAATGGAAACTCAGACATGAAGCAAATAAACCCTGTGAAAATAAAAAAAAAAAAGAAAACTCAGGAAAACAAAAATAAATAAAAAACATCGACATGATAAACTCCTCAAAACTCCTAGAATTAACAATCATAAAAACTGCATCATAAGCGACAACTTTGGAAGAATAGATATGGAAATTAGATAACTTATTGGCAGCCTGACCTGGGGAGACCTGGGTTCCTGACAAAGGCCTCTGTGTCCTGCCCTGGAGCAAGGCTCAGTGGCACATGATAGAACTTCCAGATGTAAGCTTGGAGTCTAAGAGAACAGAGGATTGGGAAGAGGGAATTAATAGAACATAGGGCTGAGTTGGCCTGTGCTCTTCCTTCATTTGCTACCCAGCTTTCCTTTCAAGAAGGAGTTTAGAAGATTTTTTTCTGGGGAATCTGATCAGCTCAAAAGAAAAACCTAAAGATATTATCCACACACTCTTTGATAAAATGGTCCTACCAGGTCACTCTCCTACAATGGAGTTCACTAGGCACATGCCCTGCCCACATAAGTACAGCTTCCAGACAGCTTTATGGATCCTTTTTAGTAGGAGTCTCATTCTGTCGCTCAGATTGGAGTGCAGTGGCACACTCACAGTCACCACAGCCTCAACCTGCTGGGCTCAGATGATCCTTCTGCCTCAGCCTTCCAAGTAGCTGGAACTAGAGATACAGGTCATCACTCTTGGCTAACTTTTTTATGTACTATAGAGACGAGGTCTTGCCAAGTTGCCCAGGCTGATCTCAAATACCTGGACTCAGGCAATCCTCTAGTCTCTGCCTCCCAAAGTGCTCTGATTACAGACATGAGCCACTGCATCTGGCAATATCCCTTATTTCAAAGCAAGGAGACAGCCAATAATCACTAAACACCTAAGGGGTGTGTGTGTGTGTGTGTGTGTGTGTGTGTGTGTGTGTGTGTGTATGTGTGTGTAGTGGGAGGGGGCTGTGAGAAAGGCAAGGAGAAGTATACATAATAATTGAGCAGGGCAGAAATGTAGGACTTACACTAGTTTATATCATTGTTAACACATTTCATTTTTGGAGATCCAATGACTTTTGAGTTCTTCAACAGGGGTCAGCAAACTATACCCCATGAATCAAATCTAGCCTATCCTCTGTTTTTGTAAATAAGATTGTATTGAAACACCACCATGCCTATCATTTATACATTGTCTATAGCTGCTTTCACGCTATAATAGCAAAGTTGAGTGGATGAGACAGAGATCATATGCCCCACAAAGCCTAACAGTATCTACTATTTGGCCCTTTACAGGAAAAAGTTGCAGACTCCTCTTCTGTAAAATAGATTATTTGAATGAGTATTCAATCAATCATTCAATATTTGAAATGCCTGCTATATGAAGCAAGAAACAAAGATGATTAAGATATAAATACCACTGTCAAGCAGCTTATGATTTAGTAAGAGATAATATTTATATAAATAATTTTACTAGGAAATTGATAGTAAAAAGTATGATGTAGGGTACTGACAATATACTATAATTGTTGGAAGAAAGGCAAATATTTATATAGCACAAGAACTCAGAGAAGATTCCTAGAGTAGATGATATTTGAGTTGGGACTTAAAAATTACACATATCTTTGAAATTTATATCTTCTTTCATACCCTTTGAAGTGCTTCCTATATTTACTTGAAACTACAGGTTTTCCAATTCAGATAATTTTAGGAAATAATCTTGTTCTTTTTTTAGTGTTACTTTTAATCAAACTATTTGTGTTATAATCTTATTTAACTTTATTTCTATTTAACTGTTATTGTCAAGGACGTTGAAAAATTTGACTAAGGAAAGTAACAATGAATTCATGTAATGTTCTCTACAATACTCTCATCTAGGTAGGAACCATTTATTATTAAATACTCTATGGGAGAAAAGCAAGAAATAATTAGGTCAAAGTAATTACAGCCAAGCTATCTCTCTAAACACAAGGTAGCTTTGACTGCTTGCCATAAATCTAATTTCACAAAACACATCAATCATTACTGCTGATGTGAAAGAATTTTTTAAAATAGCACTGTAGTTCTATAGCAACAAAATACTAAAATGTTATTTTAAATAATTCCAAGTTTTTAATTTGTGTTAGAATTAGAAATGAATATCCCTTCTGAGCTCCTTATACTCAAGTAAGCTGACTGTTCATCCACATCTATCAGATTGATGGCTTACTACTTGCTTTAAAATATATCAGCCAGGTATTGCAAACTGCACAATAGAAGGGCAGTCTTCTCATGGGAAGGGTACCTGGCCAGTGGAATCCCAGTTCTTGTCTCAAGATTCCATTTGAGTACTTGTGTTACCACATTACTGCTTCAAGCACTGACCACCATTAACAACCACAAGTTCAGAAGGGAAAAAAAAACCCTGAAACATCCACTAAGTATTTTCTAAAGAATCTAGGATGATAAGAAAATAAACAAAGAGTATCATATAAAACTACATGAATAACAGTTGCCCAGGACTCAGACTTTGTGCACTCTTCATGTACTTATGGAGAGAAAAAGGGGCCACTATCCCCCACATTTAATTCCTTCAGCTTTCTCCTACACCTGGTTTTGTCCTCCCTGCTTCTAGAAGATACAGTCATTTCACCATGAAAGAGTTTCCTCACTACTGTGTCCAAATAAATATAAATCAATTATTTTTAAATTAAAATATTTAAAGTTATTTGAACATACAATATATCAAGAATTGTCATTTTTGTAGTGATATAATTCAAGGAAAGACATTATTAAACAAGCTCAAAAAGTAATCTGTAATCTCAAAAACAAGATAATAATTAGGTGTTCAGTGTCTGTCAAGGAATTAGCCTTAAATCCATCACATGCCCCTTAATTACTAGCTGTCCATAATTAAGGGGTGATGCTGATGCAAGATATTGTTTGCCCCATTTCCTTTTTGCATTGCCTGAGTGAGACTCTCAGGTCAACCTTGTCTCCCTTAATGTTTACTAATGGAATTCCAGAACTTTGCCTTAAAACTATTGGCCATTTGAATACCTAATTTTAAAAATGAAAATGCTAAGAGGAAAATATTATTTTCCCTCCACTAGAGTTGCAGAAAACCAGACTTAGTTTTGTGATGTAAAATTTAACATAGACATGTAATTACTAACAAATAAATTTGCAAAACATCTGGACTTTAAAGATAATTGCTATGCCCTATAAAAGTAACCTCTAACATCGAAACAATCTATAATTATAATTGATTGTCTAAAAAAATTTTTTCAGGTTAATGTTTATACAAACTCTTCCTTGTTTCCCCAGGACTTCCCCAGTTTTAGACAGTTGTAGCACTGAAAGTTCCACATCCCAGGAAAACTCTCAATCCTAGATAAATTCAGAAGGTTGGTCACCCTAACTGACACAGTCATGTTCTAATGAGTACAAATGCATGTAAATTCTCTTTAAAAGTCACAAGAGAATTATTGGCACTTAGCTCTTTTCCTCTAGGTAGAAAGATATTAAAACCTATGATTGCAATATTTCTTGCTTAAACAAAGATGTTAAGGACTTGCACCTCAATTAAATTAACAATGCAAATAACTGTAAACTATAACTTCCATGATAATTTTAAATATCAATGTGCCCTGAATTTCCTAAAATAGGCATACATTTCTGTGTTTTTTAAGTACTCAAAACAAAAGGAAACATGTTAAGCAAACCTACCATGTAATGAAAATAGATTTATAATTCATGTTGAACAGCCAATTAACAATAATTTTGGTCTTTTCTTAGAATTTAGAGGAGATTTGAGTAGAATGGTTTAATGAGCTCAGCACTATTTAAAAACTGCCCTAACTAGAAAGAACCTTGCAATACTAAATTAGAGTAAATGATCGCAATATGAACTCATATTTAATTTAACATAAAAACAGATAAATATACTAGCAATTATAAATAAGTGGACACATATCTATTTAACTGCGTGGGTTAATATATGATATGTACTATATATCATATATATGTGTTATAATTTTATTTAACTTTTTGATATATATATACACACTAACTAACTTTCCTGTCTCTCTGAGGAGAGAAGGCTTAGAAGCAAAAACATTCTAGTAGCAATTAGCACACCCTTTCACCTGAACATGGACATAGGTGGCCAAAGATAAATGAATTTGAGGAACAAAATAGATGGCATCATGCAGAATTATAACTCAAAATATAATATGAATATACAATTTCATTAAAATTTTAATAGATTAATAAAATAAAGTAAAAAAGAGGCAAGAAATAAAGGCAGTAAGTGAACTCAGTGAAAATTATATTTCCAAATAAATTTGGAAGAAGGAAAGCAGTTGAAAGATTCTGAAAGTGGATTAATGAAACAGAGGAGAGCATGGGTAAGTTGCTCAATGCAGGGAATGAGATCAGAAAAAGAACAGTTTTCTTTATCAAATCATGTGAATGCCATTCTTGGAGATGCCAGATGTAGAAAGAGTTGAGACACAGGGCTGAAGCAGGGGCTTTGGTTAAAAGTTCATGTTGAAACAGTCATATCCCCCATTGCCTTCCACACCTTAGGTATAAAAGTCTGGGAGCCAGATGTCCATTCTCCAGAGGACACCTTCTTAAGAAAAACTGAGACGTCCAAGAAAAAAATATTCTCCAAAACCATAGACTAAATGCTCAGAGATAGTCAAAGACTATGGCATCCATAAAACAAAAATTGGATGTTGATTATCTCAGCTTAAAGGAGTAATCAGAAGCAAAAAATAAGAATTGGAAGATAAAAGTTATACAAAAAATTCCCAGAAATCACAAGCACAAGTCATTAAACTGAAGATTCCCACTAGGTCTCCAACATACTGAATAAAAAATTAAGTTAAAATAAAATACCTAAAGCATATTATTAGAAATTTTACAATGCCAAGTTTCAATACAACAAATGAGAAAATACAGGTTACCTACCAAAAAAAAAAAGAATGACATGGGGTTTCTCACCATTAATCCTAGATGCTGCTAGAGGATGATAGACCATAACGTTCAGAAATATGAGGGGAAATTATTTTCAACAATTAATCTTCTACTCTGCAAATTTATCAGTCAAATGTGAGATAAAATAAAAATAGTTTTGTGAATGCATGATGTCAAATAATTTCGCCTCAAATTGAAAAATTTCTAAGGATTCTACTTAACAATATACTCCAATAGAATAATAGAGCTAAACCAGCAAGAGAAAGACAAGGAAACCTGAAATGGTTCAACCTAACAAAATAGCTGAGGAAACCCCCCCAAATGGCAGCTGAACAACAAGTCTGGAGAACAATCAGGCCAACAATCAAGAGCAAAAAAAATGCACAATTCCAAGGCCTTCAGGTAAAAAAGGAGAAAAAGATCAATGGCATGCAAAATATAAAACACTTCTAAAAATTAAAGATACATGGATGGAAATTGGGCAAAAGAAGAAAGAGCACTTAGAAACACTAGGAGAAATGTTAAGCTATACACTAAATGAATATATTATTCAAATAAATATTAATGATTTGATGACTCTAGTTAGTAATATACATAAATATATACTAGAAAGGCTAGGGGAGGGGAGTTGATTGTCCCCAAAATGATAAATCCTCAACAATCAAAACAGGAAGTAAATGGGTAATCTCTCAACTTGTTTAATAAGAATACAATTGTATAAGCATATCATTGGAAGTAAGGATACAACCACTGAAAATTAAGCAAATAGAAGACTTAAAAATAATTGCTTCTTCTTAGAGGTGACAATGAACAAAGAATTGCTAGTTTTTATTACATGTTCACAATTAAGTAATTGACTCCAACTCAAAAAAATTATATATTTCAAAATACTTACTTTTAGTTAAATTTTTAAAGTTTGAAAAGTAAATTAAAAATTTTTTTTAATAATCAATATTTTTTATTATGATGTTGTGGGTACAGTTAAGTGTTAGTCATACAGATAGGTTTCATTCAGGCACCCTATTGATAAGAGGTGCTTCCCCATCCCCAGACAGATATTTGCTCGTTAATCCCATCTCCCTCCCCCGCCATAGTTTCCCACTACTATCAGTCTTTTTCTTATACTATTAGGTTGGATGTTCAAGGTCCATTATATGAGTGAGAACATGTGAAACTCGGACCTTTGTTTTTGTGAGAGGTCACTCAGTATTATAGACTCTAGTTCCATCCAGGTTGCTGCAAAATTCATGATTTTGTTCTTTTTTATGGCTGTGTAGTATTCCATCATGTATATGTACCACATTTTTAAAATCCAGTCCTCTTTTAATGGGCAGCATGTTTGCTTCCAGGTTCTTGCTATTGTGAACAATGCTGCGATAAACATACGTGTGCAGGTGTCTTTTTTATAGAGTGATTTGTGTTCTTCTGGATATATTCCCAGCAGGGGGATAGAGGGGCCGTATGGGAGGTTGATATTTAAAGCTTTTAGGAATCGCCACACTGCTTGCCACAGAGGTTGCACTAGTTTACACTCCCACCAACAGTGTAGAAGTGTTCCCTTTTCTCCACACCCTCTCCAGCAGCTGTTATTTTTTGAGTTGTTGATAATTGCCATTCTGACTGGAGTTAGGTGGTATCTCAGTGTGGTTTTGATTTGCATCTCCCTGATGATTAGTGAGGTTGAACATTTCTTCATAAGTCTGTTGGCTGCTTGGATGTCTTTTTTTGTGAAGTGTCTGTTCATGTCTTTTGCCCATTTTATAATGGGGTTGTTTGTTTTTTTCTTTTCAGCACGTTTGAGTTCCTTGTATATCAAAGATGTTAAGCCTTTGTCTGACCTGGTGTTGGCAAATACTTTATCCCAGTCTGTAGGCTGTCTCCCTGCTCTCTTGATGGTTTCTTTGGCTTTGCAGAAGCTTGTCAGTTTAATAAGGTCCCACTTGTCTATCCTCTCTCTTATGACCTGTGGGTTTTGGGTTTTGTTCAGGAATTGGAGGCCAGTTCCGATTTCCATGAGGGTATGTCCTTCATTTTCTAAGGTTCTTATGGTTTGAGGTTTTACATTTAGGTCTCTGATCCATTTGGAGTTAACCTTTGTGAATGGGGATAGGTAGGGGTCCTGTTTCAATCTTCTGCATGGGGTCAGCCAGTTTTCCCAGCAACATTTACTGAATAGGTTCTCCTCTCCGCAGTGGTAGGTTGGTGGAGGCTTTGTTGAAGATGAGTTGGTTGAGAAATTGAGGTTTTGCTTCTGGAATCTCAATTCTATTCCATTGATCCATATGCCTATAACTATACGAATACCAAGCTGTTTTGATGATTGTAGCTTTATAGTAGAGTTTGAAGTCTGGTAATGTGATACCTCCTGCTTTATTTTATTTTATTTTTTTTTGCTGAGAATTGTTCTGGCTATTCTTGGTCATTTGTGTTTCCATATGAATTCCTGTGTTGTTTTTCTAAGTCTAAGAAGAATGTTGCTGGTAATTTGATGGATATTGCATTGAATTTGTAGATTGCCTTAGGTAAGATGGACATCTTTATAATGTTGATTCTTCCAATCCATGAGCATGGGATATTTTTCCACTTGTTTGTGTCATCCTTGATTTCTCTGAGCAGTGTTTTGTAGTTTTCATTGTAAAGGTCTTTCACATCTCTGGTTAGGAAGATGCCAAGGTATTTCATTTTTTTTTTTGTGGCTATTATGAATGGAATTGTTTTTTTAATTTGGGTTTCTGTTTGTTTATTATTGGTGTAAAGAAATGCCATTGTCTTTTGCACATTTATTTTGTATCCTGAGGCTTTGCCAAAGGCCTTTATCAGTATAAGGAGGTTTTTGACAGATTCTCTTGGGTTTTCAAGGTACACAATCATATCATCTGCAAAGAGAGATCATTTGACTTCCTCTTCTCCTATTTGGATACTCCTGATTGCCTTCTCTTCTCTGATTGCTTGAGCCAGGACTTCCAATACTATGTTGAACAGGAGGGGTCAGAGTGGGCATCCTTGTCTTGTTCCAGTTTTCAGGGGAAATGGTTCCAATTTTTGTCTGTTTAGGAGTATGCTGGCTGTGGGTTTCTCGTAGATGGCTTTTACTATTTTGAGGTATGTTCCATATATGCCTAGATGTTCAAGAGTTTTTATCAAGAAGGGGAGCTGGATTTTATCAAAAGTTTTTTCTGCATCTAATGATATAATCATGTGGTTTTTGTTTTGACATCTGTTGATGTATTTAATAACATTTATGGTTTTACGAATGTTGAACCAGACTTGCATCCCAGGAATGAAGCCTATTTGGTCATGATGGATGATTTTTGAGATGTGTTGTTGAATCCGGTTCTCTAGGATCTTGTTGAGAATTTTAGCATCTATGTTCATCAAAGATATTGGCCTGTAGTTCTCTTTCTTTGTTGGATCGTTACATCGCTTGGGTATCAATGTAATGTTGGCTTCATAAAATGATTTGGGGAGGGTTACATCTTTCTCAATCACCTGGAATACCTTCAGTAGGATTGGTATCAGCTCCTCCTTAAATGTCTTGTAGAATTCTGCTGGAAAGCCATCTGTACTAGGGCTTTTTTTTGGTAGGTAGTTTTCTTATTATGTAGTCGATTTCCTTGATTGTTATTGGTCTATTTAGGGTCTCAATTACTTCTGGTTCCAACCTGGGTAGGTGGTGTGATGTCAGAAAGTCCTCCATTTCCTTAAGGTTTTCAAGTTTGTTTCCATATGTAGTAGTCTCTAATGATCTTTTGTATTTCTTCAGGGTCAGATGTGACTTCATCTTTTGTGTTTCTGATTGTGCTTATTTGGGTTTTTTCTCCTTTTTTCTTGGTCAGTCTAGCTAGGGACCATTGATCTTGTTCATCCTTTCGAAGAACCAGCTTTTTGTTTCATTGATTTTTTGTATTATCTTTTTGTCTTCTATGTCCTGGATTTGGGCTTTTATTTTTTTATTTCTATGTCCTGGATTCTTCTGTTGAAATTAGGGTTTTTGTGGTCTTGCTTTTCCAGCTTCCTTATGTGGCTTGTTAGGCTGTTAGTTTGTGTTCCTTCCATTTTCTTCATGTGTGTTTGTAGGGATATAAATTCCCCTCTTCCTACAGATTTTAAGGCATTCCAGAGATTTTGGTAAGATGTTTCTTCATTTTTATTTGTTTCCAGGTGTCTTTTGATCCCTGTTTTGATTTCTTCATTGACCCACGAGTTGTTTAGCATCATGCTGTTTAGTGTCCATGTCTTTGTGGGTTTTGGGGGAACTTTGTTGGTGTCAATGTTTATTTTTATTCCACTGTGGTCCAAGAAGGTGCATGGTAGAATTTCGGTCCTTTTAAATTTGCTTATGCTTGATTTATGGCCAATTATGTGGTTGATCTTAGAATACGTGCCATGCAGTGATGAGTAGAATGTGTATTCTGTGGTCTTTGGATGGAGTGTTCTGTAGGTATCAATTAAGTCATTTGGTCCAGAGTCATATTGAGGTTCCGGATCTCCTTGCTGATTTTTTGTCCTGATGATCTGTCTAAGGTTGTGAGTGGGGTACTAAAGTCCCCAGTTATGATGATGTTAGAATCAATATCTTTCTTTAGTTTTCCTAGAAGTTGCTTTATGAAAGTTGGTGCACCTATGTTGGGTGCATATATGTTTAGGAGGGATATTTCCTGCTGATGGAGTGAACCTTTTATCATTTTGTAGTGGCCCTCTGTATCTTTTAAAATTTTTGATAGCTTAAATGGTATTTTGTTTCAAATTAGGATCGCGGCTCCTCCTTTTTTGTGTGTTCCTTGGAAAGTTTGTTTCTCATCCTTTTACTTTGAGTCTGTATATGTCCTTTCTAGTGAGATGAGTCTCTTGAAGGCAGTATATTGTTGCCTGGTGATATTTTATCCATTTTGCCATTCTGTGTCTTTTCAGTGGTGTGTTTAGTCCATTCACATTCAGGCTAATTACTGAAATGTGAGAGCTCATCCCTATCAGAGAGTTCTTATGGAGTTGTTGTTCTTTCACTTGGTTCTTTTTTGTCTTTCTTTTGGTTTGGGGGTTGGTTCATGTATATTTTATTCTTTTCCCTGTACTCTTTTGAAGAACGTTGTTCTTTTTTCCTTTTCTTCTATGTTTAGTACTTTCTTAAGTGTTTCATGTA
>NW_007261698.1:69551-71275 GCF_000164805.1 Carlito syrichta | reverse complement strand
AAGTTTTCTTGAATGATCTCATGGAAAGTTTGTTCTAGTGTGGTCTCTGTCTCTCTTTTTGCCTCAGGTATGCTAATTACTCTTAGGTTTGGTCTCTTGAAGTAATTACTCATCTCTTGAAGGTTTTGTTCTGTCTTTTTTAACTTGTTTTCTGTGTTTTTAAGAGTTTGGGTTAGTTCTATATTTTGGTCCTCAAGCTCTGTGATTCTTTCTTCTGCTTGGGTAATTCTGCTTTCCATGCTTATCAGTTTGTTGTTTATTTCATTCACAGTATTCTTTATTACAGTTATCTCAGATATCAGCTCCTTCCTAGTTTCTTCTTGTGTCTCCTCAATTCTTTTTAATCACTCCATTATTGTCTTGATATCAGCATTTGTAGTTTGAGGCCCTTCATTCTGGGGGCTCCTCATTGTTTGCATTCCAAAGTCAGTTTTTTCAGTGTGTGTCCTCCCAGGGGTCTGGGAGAGACTCATATTCTTCTTCTGGTTCTTCTTCATTTTTGTAGATTTCTCTCTCTCCCCCTTTCCTCCCCTTCTTTAATTCTGTTTTTGGGGGAAGGTGGGGTTGCTTTTATTTTTCTTCTGCAATATCCAGTTCTTCCTTATGTGGGTCTTCTGGCTTTGTTCACTTTTGACGTTGGAGTGTGGGCTGCAATCTGTACTTTTCTTTTTGCAGTTTTGAGGTTTATTTAAGAGGGAAGCTGTGGTTCAGAGTGTATATGCTGATTCTAGCATCCACAAACAGGTGTATGAGCACACTGGAACCTATTTCCCTCTGCCTTACAATCTGTCTGTTCAGCAATATGTAGTCTTGGTTCCTAGATTAAAATGGGGGTATAAAAGAGGAAAATAATGAAGAAAGGGGGAGTCAATAGGAAGTCAGAGAGAGAGAAGAGCGAGAGGGAAAACAGACATCCATACCAACTATCAGGTGAGAAAGAGACACAAGGCCGGAGAGAAGTGGAAGAAGACATGTAAGAAAGATACCCTAAAGAATACTGATAGCTACACAGAGACAGACCAATATAAACATGAAACAGTGTAAGTCAGAAGGCAAACAACGAACATGGTCAAAATAAACAGTCAAAATGATAAAATCATAAGTCACAATAAGAGATCAGACTAAAATCACTTTAGCTCTGATCTCGGCCTCTCCCCTTTGTTTTTCCATTGCAGGCAGCTAGGTTTACTCACAGCTTGGGTTTGGCTGCCTGGGAATTGCTTTTATCTGATTCAGCTTAGGGGTGGGGCTTTGTCTCCTGTTTAGCAACGTTACCTTAGGAACCAAGGTGGAGTTTATTAATAGGTGGGCAGGGCAGTGGAAATCTCTGCCTGGAGAGAGGCAGAGGCAGATTCTCTTTTGTAGATTCCTTTATCTCCCCTTGTCTGGGTCCCCAAGCTTGGGGTCACAGGCTGAGTGCCTCAGTCAGGGTGGGCCCGGGGCTCCAGAGCTCCAAAGCTCCAATGGGCAGGCAGTGAGTGGCGAGAGTGGCTCTGGGCCCCCCATAGGGTACTTCAACCAGGAATGGGACTGGTGTCTCTGAGGGGCGGGCGCCCAGAGCCTCCCTGAGTGACCAGCGGCTTTGTGATGATAAGAGACAATGTAGCCAGGGTGCTAGCTGAGACCCGAGACTCCCATGCATGCGGTGGAACAGCAGCAGCAGAGGGCCGCAATATCCGGCCCTGTGTGGGACCAAGGGACCCAAGCCTCAGACCAGCGCTTGC
>NW_007261698.1:21595-69225 GCF_000164805.1 Carlito syrichta | reverse complement strand
GGAGGAAGTGGCTGCTCAGCTGCCTCGGAGGAGTCGGCTGCTCAGCTGCCTCGGAGGAGGCAGCGGCGGCTCTGTTGCCTTGGAGGGGGGGCGGAATTTTTTAAATTTGAAAAGTAAAATACCAGAGCCTTCACAGTTTTTAAAATAGACAAATGATACTGGAGAATTTCCCAGAGATAAAGGACAGAAGTGTCCAGCACCTGGCAATATTTATGTAACAGATTGTGTCATCTTGAATCATTAAGATTTAAAGAAAAAAATCAGGGATACAGACAGACGTGTTAATTCCAGCTTATTTTCTTTCCTATGCTTCCTTTTATTTCTTTTTCTTTTACTGAATAAATATTTATCTTGAGCATCTAGCAGTGCCAGGCACCATTTAAGGAAATGGAGGATAATAGTGATCATACCTCAAGTTTTGCTCCATGGACCTCATTCTAGCTGGGGAAAGCAGAATATCTAAGAAGAGAATATAGAAAACATCAAGGTGTGGTGAGTTCTTAGGGTAAAAAAGCATGAGAGTTAGACATATTCATTTTATAGAAAACTGAATGATTTAAGCATTTTTAATAGTTTCCTACTTTTTTGTCAACCTGATTATATTTTATGAACCTAAGATTACAGGTATTCTAAAAAGTAACTAAAAGGCTGAAAGAATAAACAAAAATCACCTAAATTTTTTCTTCACCTAAATTGATTCATTTTTAATGATTTACTGCATTTGCTTCTTCTCACTCACGGATGACAGATAGACAGATGATAGGCAGATAGATGAATATATGAGAGATAAGTAATAGATTAGAAAGATAAATGATAGGTAAACTATAGATTAGATAGATAGATAGATGGATAGATAGATAGATATTAGAATGTTTTACTTAGCTGGGCTCGGTGGCTCAGTCTGTAATCCCACGCCTTTGGGAGGCTGAGGTGAGTGGATTGCCTGAGCCTGTGGGTTCGAGACCTGCCTGGGCAACAAGACCTCTACAATAAATGAAAAACAAATCAGCTGGGCATGGTAGTGTGTGCCTGTAATTCTGGCTACTCAGAAGGCTGAGGCGGAAGGATCACCGGAGCCCAGCAGGTCGAGGCGTCAGTGGCCAGGAGAGGCCACTGCCCTCCAGTCTGGGTGACAGAGTGAGACTCCAACTCAAAAAAAAAAAGAATGTTTTACTTAAGACATTTACTTGCCCATTTAAAAATATGTTGTAAGCATCATGACTTTATTTTCACTGAATCAAACATTTCCTAAAGATAATATATTTTTTAATCTAAACACAATATTATTATTTCACCTAAGAAAATTAATGAGGTTTGCTTTTTGCTAGTGGTTGTAGTGTAATTGCTTCTGTGACATTTTTGAGCAAGGAATATACATGCCCAATTAGTTCATACTGATACCTGCAATTCGAATTCAACATCTCAGGGTTCTATCTTAATTTCTTCCATTCCATATTTATAGTTCCCTTTACATACAGTGAAAATTTTTGTTTCCACCCAAAATGTATATATTTATTCACTCATTTGTTCTGTCCTATTATACAAACAAAATAGTTGGAGTTACAATCCCAATAACCATAACAAAAATAAACCAAAAAAGAAGAGCTCAAAAATGCTTTGTAATTCTTTTTGTCCTTGGAATATATTCCTCTAAATGTATATAATGGAAGTATTATGATAAAAAATTACTTGAATTAATTTCTTTTTCTGTGCAGTTATGATACCAACTTTATGTACAGTAAAGGTTGTTTGTATTTATTTTTAACATGTTTGCTTTTCATTTCCTGTTTTATTTGTTTATTTTTAAATGTATGAAACATAAATATGTATAATCTTTATAATTGTGCATTCAGAGAAGTCTAGTTCCCAGTCTTATTCCTTCCCTCAATTCTCACCTACCTTGTTATGTAACCCTTTTAATTAGTTTCCAGTTTATTGTTCCTGTGGGATTCTGGGGTTTTTTTGAAAATCAGAAAAAAAAAAAAAGGATGTGGGGGTGTAGTTTTATTTCCCCTTCTGTGTTACACAAAAGATAGTATTCTACATGTCCTCTTTTACACCTCTCTTTCTTTATTTAAAACTATATCCTGGAAATCATTCAATAGAGTTTCACAAAGATCTTTCTCATTATTTTTGTGGTGCTAATTGCTCCATTTGGTTGTCACTTAATTCATCTTCTAAGTGAGCATTTAAATTGTTTTCAACATTTTACTGATGTAAGTCATATTACCATGAATAGTTAGATGCACTTTTGTCTTGTGTCTGTACATTTTATCTTTAGTGGCTTACTAATACTTTTAATACTTAAGAGATGCTTAAACGCTATAGAAACGGTTATTATAGTTTGATAGTTTTCTATGTAGTTCTTCTACCTACTAACAGAATCCTGGTTTAATTACTGGCTTCAGAATGCTTGTGGAAGACTATATCCCTTGTCCACCTTTAAGAAGGCAAGCGTGCCAGGCTTGGTGGCTTATCCTGTAATCCCAGGGCTTGGGAGGCTGAGGTGAGTGGATTTCCTGAGTCTGCAGGTTCGAGACCTACCTGGGCAACCTGGTGAGACCTCATCTCTACAATAAACAAAAAATTAACCGGGCATGGTAACGTGCGCCTATAGTTCTGGCTACTTGGAAGGCTGAGGCAGGAGGATCACTGGAGCCCAGCAGGGTGAGGCTGCGGTGGCTGGAAGCATTCCACTGCACTCCAGTCTAGGCGATAGAGTGAAACTCCAACTCAAAAAAATAAATAAATAAAAAATAAAATAGAAGGCAGATTCAATGGGAAGGGGATAATTGTACCCTTCTGTCCTATGCATTCTTTCTGTTTAAAACTTAAACAAAATGTCTAGAACTCCAGTTCCCATGTTGGATCTGGAGGCAACATTAAAGGTGGAAGCCAAGTAAAAGGATGACATAGCAGATAAATAGGAGACTGAGTTCTGGTCCTCCAGACTTTCTTTACATGAAAGAGAACTACACATCTGTATTCCTCCAACTATGTCTTAGACCATTTTGTGCTGATATTACAGAATGTTTGGTATAACAGAACTGTGTTGATTCATGCTTCTGGTGGCTGGAGAGTTCGAGATCAAGGGACTGGTGTCTGACAAAGGCCTCTTGCTGTGTCATCCCATGGCAGAAGGCAGAAAGGTAAGAGATGATGAGAGGTGGGAGTAAAATGGGGCCCAACTCTCCCTTTTATAACCAACACATTCTCACAACAATGGCATGAATTCATTCATTCTGCTCTCATGGCCTAAACACTTCTAATTGGGTTCAACCTCCAAACACTGTGGTATTGAGAATTAAGTTCCCTGCACACGCTGTTTGGAGATACATTTAAACCATAGCAAGTTTTGAGTTGGATTTTTAAAAAATAAATAGCCAAATAAACTCTTTGCTGAAACAGAAGCTGGTACCTGCAATTGGAGCGGCACCAGGAATTTTTTTTTTTTGAGTTGGAGTCTCACTCTATCGCCCAGACTGGAGTGCAGTGACTGCTCCTGGCCACCGCAGCCTCAACCTACTAGGCTCCGGCGATCCTTCCACCTCAGCCTTCCAAGTAGCTGGAATTACAGGCACGCGCTACCATGCTTGGCTATTTTTTTTCTTTTTTGATTTATTGTGGAGATGAGTTGCCCAGGCGAGTCTCGAACCCGCGGACTCAGGCAATCCACTCACCTCAGCCTCCCAAGGCACGGGATTACAGGCTGAGCCACCGAGCCCGGCTGATACCAGGAATTTAAACAAAAATACGTCATGGCCTAGCAGAGGCAAATAAGTTGGAAAGCCGATGACTCTTATAATGGGAGATACTGGGTCCAATTTTTGGCTCTGTATTTTGGAAGAATGTTTATATGTTAACAGACATTCTAGTGTTAGGGAAAATGGTTGGTATACTCACAATGATTCATGTGTTGTCTTTCTTGTCACTTTTAGCAAAGCCTATAAAGGAGAAACAAACTCAGACAAGAGCTATCAAGTGTGTAAACAGAAATTAAAGGGAACACAGCTTTAAACGTATTCTTCACCTGAGATCTGCAATCAAAGTGAAATGAGAGAACCATTCTGAAACCTCCACATTACAAAAGCAACCACGGCTTTCATACTAAAGCAGTAATGAGAGGTGTCTTGTAAAATGGCAAGCTTAATAGAACTTAAGATGGAAGGTGAACTTGCTAGCAATGACCAGACTGAGAGCATGGCATCCCACAGGAGCTATTATTTCACATGTTCCTAAGACATCAGTCTTGAAATTGAATGAAAGAATTGAAGAGAACACTAAAGCCAAATCTAAAAAATGAAACACTTAAGGTTTTGAAATTATGTATCCATGGGAAATCCAGGGAAGTATTATCCCAATTTGAAATGTTTATAATGCAACTACAGCAGCCCAAGAACCCAACCTTGAAAAATATTCCTGCCTCTTTGACTTCTTCTGAAAGAAAATAAACCAGCTTCTCACTAATGTTCAACATCTACCCTAAAGCAGTTATAGTAGAAGTGCTGCAAGGGAGAAAATTTATTATTGAATTTTTTTTCTAAAGAGCTATAGCTACTGTTGGCTAGACTAATGACAAGTTCACTCAGTCAGAACATTTTTCAGGTGATCCTGCTGACCAACACAATATTATACATAATCCTTGATAACTCTTAATTCAAAATGCTTGAATGCTGGTCTGACACTTTTCAAGGGAAGAAAAAAATTGTAAAAACCCTTTTGCCAAAATTGATATCTGCTTTGCCTTTTTTCAAATAAATCATTTAGGTTAGATAATACACAAAGATTAACTTAGGAGATATCCTTTGTGGATCTCATAAAAGAAGTGAAACATAAAGGATGGGTAGAAGTTAAATGAACTGCAGATTATTTCAGGCAGGGTAAACATATGTACAAAGGGTTGTGGGGAGAAAATTCTTGCAGATTGTTTGTAGAAGTTTGGAGTGATTTGCCTGAAGTTTCAGACACAAGTGAAGGGACACACTGGATAAAACCTTGAATGCAAAGTTAAGGCATTTGAACTTTGTCCTGTAGGTAACAATGTTCTTAAAGAACAATGAGTGATGTTTGCAAGCACTGTTTTAGTAAGAGTTATATAGCAATGCCCAAACCTAAATCATGGAGTTAGCTAGGACCCAAAGAAAACAGGACAACTTCAACCAAGGAGAGTAAATAAGCAAAATAGATTAACTTGATGGCTAAATTAACAAGCTCCTTTAGTACTCACCAGCAGTCAGAAATTGTGGAGTTAAAATAGGATGAAATCTCTTATTTGGAAAAACTCTTCCATGTGTATTTCTACTGAGTTAAACCAACACCAATTTAGGAATTTAAGTATCATATGATGGAGTATCCTTGTTACTTGACACACTTTTAAGTCTTGCCCTGATTATTTGACAGATAAACATTAGAATGCATCAAGGAGCATCAAGAGTTATATTTCTGAGTCATCCACCTAGATTAAAATGTGTTCAAATACTTGGTTAAGTGAATATTTATGAATGTGTTGAAAAATCTCCAAATAAATACAAAGTCAAAAGTTTTCTAGTCTTACTAAGCAATTTTGATTTTTTCCCATCAATCTGTGTAGAACACTCTGTATAAGCCTTAATTGAGATAGGAAAAAAAGAAATTTTCTTTACTCAGTCTCATTTCTTTCCACCAAATTGTGTTACCACACTTGAGTAATGGGCTATGATTTCCTCTGAACTTTAGACAATGTGACCCTGATATACTCTCAGGGGATTTAGTGGACAATCTTCCACATCCGTGTAGTCATCTCAGCCTCTAAGCTATCAGGTCCAGATTATGTTTGTCCTACTAGTTCACAAAGCTGGGTCAAAAACAGAGAACAACATGCCTTGTTTCTCTGAAAAGGTATTAGAAGCAAAATTAATTTAAGAGTAAAGGAGTATTACAAAACAAAACAAAAAGTATAATCTGTGCCTCTCTAAGAAACAGAATAAACTATACTCACATGAGTGCCAAAGGAAAGTTACTATTTGCTAGAATCTCTCCCTCTCTCTCTCCTCCTCTCTCCCTCCCTCTTTCCCTCCCTCCCTCCCGCTCTCTCGTCTCTCCTCATATCCCTCATTCTCTCTATGCATATTTTAACTTTATTTTATTTAGTACAATACATCTTTTAAAATTATGTTTGCCTAAGACAAAATCTCTTTTAAAGGGAAAACAAGGGTGAGTACCATTTAAAGATGGACAGTATCCCCTGTGTTCTGTTGGAACCTTTGCTTACTGCAGAGACTTAATAAAAGTTCAAAAAATAAGGAAAAAATTGACTTTCATCAGTACCATAAAGGTCAATGTTCAGAGGTTATTCAAAATTTCATCATTTATGTTTCCATAGATATAGAAAGATTTTTCTGAACTCACGTACTTAACCATCCAAGTCTAAGATTGCAAGAATGAGAATTCTGAATATCTTTCTTCCTCCACAAAATAATACTCTTGCTTCTAAAATGAACACATAGTCCTTAAGCAGAAATTAACCAGACTTTTTTTTAGTTTAATTTAGTTGATAATATCATATAAATTATGAGTTTTCTTAGTGAGGTAGCATACTGTATTAAAGACAATTGTCTGAAGCAGAATTTTAGAGTTCTTGTGGGTTGACAGGTGTTATGGATTGTGTCCCCCACAAATAAAATTAAAGTCCCATTCCCTAGTACTAGTTAATATGATCTCATTCAGAAATATGTTCTTTGCAGATGCAGCCAAGTTAAGACAAGGCCATTATAGTGGTCCCTAATTCAATATGACAGGCGTCCTTATAAGAAGAGGAAAATGGCATATGAAGACAGAGATATACAAGGGAGAGCATCATGTGACTACAGAGTTAAAGATTGGAGTAATGCAACTGCAAACCAAGAAATGTCAAGGATTGTTGCCCATGACCAGAAGTTAGGAAAAGGCAAAGAAGAATTCTTCCCAAAGTCTCAGAGGGAACGTCATCCTGAAAATGCCTTAATGTTTTACTTCTGGCCTCCAGAACTGTGGCAGAATAAATGTCGTTGTTTTAAGTCACCCAGTTTGTGTTACTTTGTTACAACACCTTGTAAAATTAATACAATAGGCAACAAACTAGTTGAGACCATGCCTTTTTCTTTTCCTGGTTGAAGGGAGTGCAACTGAGCTTGACTTCTCACAAAATAGACACCCTCAACAGTCTTTAGGTGCTGGACAACTGGCAATTCCCAAATGTTTTAGATTTTTTTTCCTACTTTACCAGACTTTTCATACTCTGTCTCCAATAAAAGGTAGAGAAATGGAAAGTGGAATTCCCCACAGAAGCATGGTCCCATGATGAGTTCAGCTGTGCCCAGGCCAAGTGCAGAATACTAAGGAAATAAGAAAAGTGTGAAAAATGCTGACTTTTCACTCATGAATGCCGGCAGGCACCAAGTGACATAACTGGAACTTGTCACACACCCTTCGCAGGACATATAATGCTCTCAATGAAATCTGGCATTCCATTTACATATTAAACACATTTGGAGAGTGCAGAAGTATACAGCTCATATTCTCGAGTCATGACTGAAAGATATTGAAAGGCATTGAAAGTTACATTCTCCACTTACCAGCAACATGACCTTGGGCAATGTATTAACCTTTTGGCCTTAGTTCCCACATACATAAAATGAAGTTAATAAAAGATAACAGGAATTTACTCAGGTGTCCTCGGGAAGGTTAAATGGGGGTGTGGAGAAAAGCCATATAGAGCAGTTTGCATGCTTAGAATACAAATGTTAATCACTTTGGTGTGTACTTCTTTTACCTGCTGTATGCATGAAGTAACTAAGAATTTATTTGTCATGACTGATAAATAATTGCCAGCATTACAAGTATTACACTGACAGATTGCACTTTCATGAAATTGTTTTAAAACTTTTTCATGTCCTTAAAGACCACCATGATCTCTGTTTCTATTATTTTTTCCTAAAGTAATAAGAAAAATAATTACTTAATAAATAATTACTTCATAAAGTATTAGATATAATTTTGCTAGATAATAACCCCTACATCCTTTCAGTTTCTTCAAACAATAGAATTTGGAAGAAAAATACTTTTCAAGACTTAGGATGAACACTGCTTCAATTGATGTTAGTCATGTTTAAAAATGTCCAGCTGCAATTATTCCCTCCTTTACATGAAAATCATGTTATTAGGGAACGTTTTCTGGAAGCCACTATGTTAAGTCATTTTCTCATTGCAGTTCTATGTGTTTTGTGATGCTAGAGATGAACTTATGGGACAGGAAAAAAAAAGCTTTCTATAATGAATGTTTAACTGAATTGGAAAAACATGCTCAATTACCAGTTTATTTTTAAAAATGATGAAGCAGCAATAACCTTCAGCATAAGAAGCTAGAATGCAGTAATGCATTACTGCATTAAAATAATAGTGTATTCATGACATTTAATGCAGTTATGGAAGCTTTAATTGAAATTCTAACATGCTGTGAGTTGTAACGTTGGCCTTTAGTAGACCAAGTGGATGGGCGGGGGTCTGATCTGAGGCTAATCATTTGGCTTAACTGGTCAAATGATGTTTAGCTGGGTTTGGAATGTAAGGGTAACAGGATAGATATAGATTAGGCAAAGATGAAGATGGTATAACTCCACCTTCTGAAACCAAGTATAAATCAAATATTTCCTTAAATTTCAGGATTTTCATTCACCAAAATGACAAAATCTTGGTTGAGACCTTAATCATTGCCCTACTGAATTTGTGCAACAAATCTAAACGAATCTCTTTGCCAATAGTAGTTTTTACTCATTTATCCCCTAAGGTGCTGTCAGAATGATCTTTTACCTGACTTGGGTTTTCTCTGCTCTCTTGCTAACTTTAGGAAAACATCCAGTTTCTGTACTATAGTGCCTGGGCCCCTCATAACCTGACCCCAAACTCTTTGCCCAGTCATCCAATCCCAGTCTCCTGACACACCAAACCTCTTGCTGTTCTCTAAATCTGTCAAACTCTCTTATACCTTGTAGCTGTCATACTGATACATAAAACACTGACTTTTCCTCTCTAGCCCTAGTGAATATCTAATTATGAGCTGAGTATCAGCTAAATGTCATCTCTTCTGTAGAAACATTAAAAATGCTCCCATAATATATTTTCCCATAATATTAGAAGGATATTTTTGGATTTTCAACTACATTATACAAGGATAAATAAGCTTGGAAGCACTTTTTTAAAAACTTTTTTTATTAGAAAATTGTGGGGTACAGTTAAGTGTTAGGTATACAAATGTGCATTGTTCAGGCACCCTTGTTGGTAAGGGGTGTCTCCTCATCCCCAGACAGATATTGAATACTGTTAGTCTCACCTCCCTTCCACTCCCTACCCCCCCCGTAGTTTCCCACCACCGTCAGTCCTTTTCTTATAGTATCATGGTAAATGTTCAAGGTACATTATATGAGTGAGAACATGTGATACTCAGATCTTTGTTTCTGTGAGAGATCACTCAGTATTATAGACTCTAGTTCCATCCAGGTTGCTGCAAAATTCATGATTTTGTTCTTTTTTATGACTGCATAGTATTCCATTATGTATATGTACCATATTAGTTTAATCCAGTCCTCTTTTGATGGACAGCATGGTTGGTTCCAGGTTCTTGCTATTGTGAACAATGTTGCAATAAACATTCATGTGCAGTATCTATTTGATAGAGTGATTTGAGTTCTTCAGGGTATATTCCCAGGAAGGTGATTGCAGGGTCATATGGGAGGTCAATATTTGGAGCTTTTAGGAATCATCATCCCTTTTCACAGAGGTTACACTAGTTTGCACTTCTACCAACAGTGTAGAAGTGTTCCCTTTTCACCACATCCTCTCCAGAAATTGTTATTCTTTGAGTTATTGATAATGATCATTCTGACTAAAGTTAGGTGGTATCTCAGTGTGGTTTTAATTTATATCTCCTTGATGATTACCGAGGTTGAACATTTCTTCATGTGTTTGTTGGCTGCTCGGATATCTTCCTTTGAGAAGTGTCTGTTCATATCTTTTGCCCACTTTATAATGGGGTTGTTTGTTTTTTTCTTTTCAGCAAATTTGAGTTCCTTGTAGATCCAAGATGTTAAGCCTTTGTCAGACCTGGAGTTGGCGAATACTTTTTCCCAGTCTGTGGGTTGTCTCCCTGCTCTCTTGGTTTCTTTGGCTTTGCAGAAGCCTGTTAGTTTAAAGAGGTTCCACTTGTCTATCTTATTTCTTATGGCCTGTGGGTTTTGGGTTTTGTCCAGCAATTGGATGCCAGTTCCAATTTCCATGAGGGTATGTCCTTCATTTTCTAAGGTTCTTATGGTTTGAGGTTTTACATTTAGGTCTCTGATCCATTTGGATTAATTTTTGTGTATGGGGACAGATAGGGGTCTTATTTGAGTCTTCTGCATGTGGTCAGCCCATTTTCCCAGCACCATTTACTGAATAGGTTCTCCTCTCCCCAGTGGTAAGTGGTGGAGGCTTTGTTGAAGATGAGTTGGTTGAGAAATTGAGGTTTTGCTTTTGGAATCTCAATTCTATTCCATTGGTCTATATGCCTGTTCCTATATCAATACCAAGCTGTTTTGATGATTGTAGTAAAGTTTGAAGTCTGGTAATGTGATACCAGCTGCTTTGGTTTTTTTTGTTTTGTTTTGTTTGTTTTTGCTGAGGATTGTTCTGGCTATTCTTGGTCGTTTGTATTTTCACATGAATTCCCCTATTGTTTTTCTAGGTCTGAGAAGAATGTTGCTGGTAATTTGATAGATATTGCATTAAATGTGTAGCTTGCCTTAGGTAGGATGGACATCTTCACAATGTTGATTCTACCAATTCATGAGCATGGGATATTTTTCCACTTGTTTGTGTCATCTTTGATTTCTTTGAGCAGTGTTTTGTAGTTTTCATTGTAAAGGTCTTTCACGTTTCTGGTTAGGAAGATGCTGAGGTATTTCATTTTTTTGGTGGCTATTGTGAATGAAATTGTGCTTTTTATTTGGGTTTCTGTTTGTTTATTATTGCTGGAAAGAAATTCGATTGTCTTTTGCACAATTTATTTTATATTCTGAGACTTTGCCAAAGTTCTTTATCGGTCTAAGGAGGTTTTTGACAGATTCTTTTGGGTTTTTAATCATGTCATCTGCAAAGACAGATAACTTGACTTCCTATTTTCCTATTTGGATACCCCTGATTGCCTTCTCTTTTCTGATTGTTCTAGCCAGGATTTCCAATACTATGTTGAACAGGAGGAGTGAGACTGGACATCCTTGTCTTGTTCCAGTTTTCAGGGGAAATGGTTCCAATTTTTGTCCATTTAGGAGTATGCTGGCTGTGGGTTTCTCATAGATGACTTTTACTATTTTGAGGTACGTTCCATGTATGCCTAGAGGTTCGAGGGTTTTTATCAAGAAGGGGTGCTGGATTTTATCAAAAGCTTTTTCTGCATCTGATGATATAATCATGTGGTTTTTGTTTTGACATCTGTTGATGTATTTAATTACATTTATGGTATTACGAATGTTGAACCAGCCTTGCATCCCAGGGATGAAGCCTACTTGGTCATGATGGATGATTTATTTGGGTTTTTTCTTGGTCAGTCTAGCTAGAGGACCATCGATCTTGTTTATCCTTTCAAAGAACTAGTTTTTTGTTTCATTGATTTTTTGTATTTTTTTTCTTCTGTTTCCAGATTTGGGCTTTTATTTTGGTGATTTGGATTCTTCTGCTGAAATTTGGGCTTTTGTTGTCTTGTTTTTCCAGCTTCCTTAGGTGGCTTGTTAGGCTGTTAATTTGTGATGCTTCCATTTTCTTCATGTGAGTTTGTAGGGATATGAATTCTCTTACTACAGCTTCATGGGGTTCCAGAGATTTTGGTAAGATGTCTCTTCATTTTCATTTGTTTCCAGGTATCTTTTAATCTCTGTTTTGATTTCATTGTTGACCCAGGAGTTGTTTAGCATTATTCTGTTTAGTGTCCATGTCTTTGTGGGTTTTGGGGGACCTTGTTGGTGTTAATGCTTATTTTTATTCCAAGGTGGTCCAAGAAGGTGCATGGTACAATTTCAACCCTTTTAAATTTACTTATGCTTGATTTATGGTCAAGTATGTGGTCGATCTTAGTATATGTTCTATGCAGTGATGAGTAGAATGTATATTCTGTGGTCGCTGGATGGAGTGTTCTGTAGGTACTAATTAAGTCCATTTGGTCAAGAGTCACATTGAGTTTCCGGATCTCATTGCTGATTTTTTGTCCTGATGATCTGTCTAGGGTTGTAAGTCAGGTATTGTAGTCTGTAGCTGTGGTAGTGTTATAGTTGATATCTTTTTTGTGTTTATATAGAAGCTGCTTTATGAAAGTTGGTGCTCCTATATTGGGTGCATATATGTTTAAGATGGATATTTCTTGTTGATGGATTGAACCTTTTATCATTATGTAGTGACCTTCTGTATCTTTTTAAATTTTTAATAGCTTGAAGGGTATTTTGTCTGAAATTAAGATAGCAGCTCCTCCTTTTGTGTTCCATATGCCTGAAAGTTTGTTTCCCATCTTATTACTTTGAGTCTGTGAGTCTCCTTTCTAGTGAGTTGAGTCTCTTGAAGGCAATAGATTGTTGCCTAGTGATATTTTATCCATTTTGCCATTCTATGACTTTTCAGTGGTGCATTTAGTTCATTCACATTTAGGCCAACTTTTGAAATGCTAGAGTAGACACCAGTCATAAGGTTCTTACAGAGTTATTGTTCTTGTTTGTTTGTTGTCTTTGTTTTGGTTTTGTAGTTGGTTCATGTGTATTTTTAATTTTTTGTCTGTATTCTTATGAAGAATGCTGTTGTTCTTTTTTCCTTTCATTCTGTGTTCAGTACTTTCTTAAGTGTTTCTTGTAGAGGTGGTCTGGTGGCAGCATAGGTTCTTAAGGATTGGATATCTGGAAAAGATTTCAATTCTCCCTCACTGATGAAGCTTAGCTTGGCTGGGTTGGTTATTCTCGGTTGAAATTGTTTATCTTTTAGAACTTTGAAGATAGGGCTGCAGGCTCTCCTAGCCTGGAGTGTTTCTGTAGATAAAGCTGCTGCTATTCTAATTAGTCTTCCCTGGTAGGTATTCTGGCCTTTTTCTCTTGTTGCATTTAGGATTTTTTCTTTTATAGCTACTTTGTTTAGGTGGATTATTATGTGTCTGGGAGTTGGTCTTCTCATTTGTTTTCTTGCAGGGGTTCTCTGAATCTCTTGTGCTTGAATTTTTGCATCACTGATGAGATGAGGGTATTTTTCTTGAATGATTTCATGAAATGTTTGTTCCAGTGTGACCTCTGACTCTCTCTCTGCCTCAGGAAGGACAATTACTCTTAGATTTGGTTTCTTGAAGTAATCTTTCATCTCCTGAAGATTTTTTTCTGTTTTTTTCAGCTTCTTTTCTATGTTTTTCACAGGTTGGTATAGTTCTGTATTTTGTTTTTCAAGTTCTGAGATTCTTTCTTCTGCTTGGCTAATTCTGCTTTCCATGCTTATTAGTTTTTTATTTATTTCCACCACAGTATTCTTTACTGCTGTTATTTCTGTCATCAACTTCTTCCTATTTTCTTCTTGTCTCTCCTAAATTTTTAAAATTCTATTAATGCCTTGATATCTGGGTATGTTGCTTGTGACCAGTCATTCTGGGGGCTCTTCATTGTTTGTGTTCCAAAGTCTGTGGTTTCTCAGTGTCCACCATCCCAGGCGTCTGTGTGAGCCCTATATTCTTCTTTTGGTTTCTCTTCATTTATGCAGATTTTTCCTCCCTACTTTTCCCCTCCCTTCACTTCCCCGTCTTCTTTAATTCTGTTATTTAGGTATGGAGGGCTTGCTTTTACTTCTGTTTGTTCAATCTCCTATTCTTCCTAATCTATTTCCTCTTGCTTTGTTCAGTTCTGGAGTTGGACTGTAGGTTGAGGGCAGTTCTTTTTGCAGTTTTGGGATATAATTAAGGGGGGAACTGTGATTCAAAATCTCTCTGCAGATCCCGGTATCCACCAGCTGGTGTATGGATAGTCTGAAACCCATTTTCCATTGCCTTGGAGTCTGTCCATGCAGTGGGTTTGTAGGTTTACTGCCTTAAAGCAAAATGAGGTTACAGAGGGAAGAGAACAGAGCAGGCAGTGGGGGGAGGAGGGGAGTGGAGAGAGAGAGGAATGAGAGGGAAAACAGATGAGTATACCCACTGGTAAGTGAAAAGAGACACAAATACTGAAACAAATGTAAAGAAAACCAATAACCACGACTGACAACTAACGAACAACCATATAAAAAGCTAAAATATACAACGATGCTAACGTACACACTGACCAACCTCCTTATTTGTGTTGTATTCCTCTATACAAAGATGGGGTTTATAGAGAAATAAGAAAAGAGGGGAAAAAAGGGAAAAGGGATAGATTAAAGTCAATAGACTAACAGAACCAACCAAGCACACTCTGAGACTTTTCCTTTAAGTCCAATATCTTTCAGCTCTGATTTCTAGCTATCTTTGCAGGCTGGTAGAATTGTTCACAGTTAGGGTCAGTTGCCCCTGGCCTGCTGTGAAGAACAGTTCAGATATGGGATCCTGCCCAGTCTCTTACTGAGATCTGGCTTTGTCTATTTATCAAGAGGGAAGAGCCTCAGTCATTCCCATTTTGATGTTATTACCTTGGATCCCCAGCAAGTGGTGCTATCTCACCACTGCAGTCCAGAGGGGAGTGAGCCAGTTATGGATCCATGTCCGGCAGCAACTTCCCCATACATGGGGGGAGCCCCACAGGCCTGTCTCTGGGCAAGGGGCATTGTGTGGCAGTGGCAGTGGCAGCAGCAGCCATTCAGCTGCGATCTCAGAAGATCCTTCTTGTGGGGGCTTCATGGTCTGAAGTCATGGGTTGCCTCAGGCATGGGTGGGCAATAACCATAGCGGCAGCATCCAGAACTGCAGGAGCAGCCCAGACTGCTGTGATGTCTGACTAGCAGTGGCAGTGGCGATGGTGGTGGCGGTGGCGGTTGAGCTCCCTGTGAAGAACAGGCTGCGAAAGATGGGAGCTGTAGCCCTTGGAAGAGAGCTAGGGTCTTTAAGAGTGCTCTCTTTCACAGAGGGTCTCATAGGCCATGCTGCCCCATCGCCATCTTGCCGGAAGTCCTGCAAGCACTTTTAAAATCAAAGATTGTACTTCGCCCATTCATTCAACAATATTTGAAAAATATGCAATCAGTACAACATTTTAAAATAAGATTTTAAATATGCAATCTAGTAGGTGGAAACTAGAGAAATATACAGGTGACAACAATACTTGGTGATAAGATCTATGGTAAGAAAATGGACAGGTTCGTATGTCAGCACAAGGCATTGAGGAGAAACAACCTCCCAGAACAGCTGACATACCACCCGGCACTCTGTTGGTGCTCATTAGACATGCTTTGAGTTAAATAAATAAAGTAATTTATATTTTTTGTCAAAGGTATTGCCTTCTCAAGCTTTCAGATTATAAAATGTTCTAGAATTGAGACAGAAGATTCTCCTTTCAACAATCTATCCTTCTATTCTTGCCATTTTTTCCCACATCTACTTTGGAGATACTAGGATCCCTATACTTCCCATTTTATTCCTGTGATTTAAGGTCCCAAGACCCTCTGTCTTCTCCCTGAAATTGTCTTCCTTTTTAAGGGCACCATTTGCCTCCTTATCAAAATCTGTCCTCCAAATATATCAGAAAAACCTGGTTCATTTCAAATTACTAATAATATAAGCATATTTCTTTTAATTAAAAGCCAAATTAGAAGGCAAGTGAAACATATTGGCAGTTTCTAGAAAATACAGAAATAGAGAAACACATATAGGCACTATTAAAAAAAAAACAGTAAATCAAACCCTGTATGTGTAACATTCTATAGGTTAACGAACTTAATACTTGAAACAGTCAATGGCATATGGTAGAGAAATATTTCATGAGTCAACACCTCCGCCTGTATCATTGGTCCTCAATTTCATGTGTAGTATCACATTTTAGAGCAAACATGTAAATATAGTGTGCAGTGCAACATTTACATAACAGTGATGCATAACTCTGTCTTCCAATAGTTTGGATGATTGTATACTTTTTGGACACATCTCTATTTGTGAATACCTCAAGGACATTCACCTGTTACCATCAATGGTATTGTAATAGACTTCAAAATAAACAACTGAGAGAAACTGATTTGTAAATTCTTTGATTCACTGCAATTTTTAAAAGAAAGTCACACATTTATTTTCAAATATTGGATGAATATAAAATAAATTTTGGTTATTATTTACCTCTTACCATAAATTTTATCCATAAATGTAAAATAATCTTACTACACTTTTAAAGTAAGATTTTCTTGTAATAAAATAAGCTTTGGTTTACCCTAGACAATAATTTACTCTTTAATTTTTAGAATCATAAATAATGTTTTTACAAGTGCTCTACTTTTTTCTGTTTTTCAGAAAAAAAAAATTCTAAATTTCCAGGGGGGAAAATATCTTGGAAAGTACTACAAATAAAACACCTCTAATATCTGTCTTTTATGTATTTTTATATGCATAGCTGCAATTTGCTGATATGCTTTAAGATTAATGAAAGAAAAATAAAAGAAATATTGACCTTTGAATAGAAAGAAAAAACCTTCAGGAAGAGAAAATATGTACGGGATAATTAAGGTGCTTAAAACAAAATTTAGAGCATTTTTTAAGTTTACATATTTAAAAAAATAACTTTAGTAAAAAAGAAGATAGAAAATATTAACAGTAAAACTGCCCTGGAATACAAACTCTGTGTTAAATATTGCATAAGTATACTTGATATGGTGCAAATTTAAAACACTGACATTATGTGAATTTTTAGAAATATAACATAATTAGTTCTACTGAAACATATACAAACTCTGTTAAAAAAAATGCCTCTTGTCGGCTGGGCTCAGTGGCTCAGCCTGTAATCCCAGCACTTTGGGAGACCGAGGTGAGTGGATTGCCTGACCCCACAGGTTTGAGACCCGCCTGGGCAACTTGGAGAGACCTCATCTCTACAATAAACCAAAAATTAGCCAGGCGTGGTAGTGTGTGCCTGAAGTTCCGGCTACTCGGAAGGCTGAGGTGGAAGGATCGCCGGAGACCAGCAGGTCAAGGCTGTGGTGGCCTGGAGCGTGCTACTGCACTCCAACCTGGGTGACAGAGTGAGACTCCAACATAAAAAAAAATGCTTCTTGTCCTAAAAATTATAACTTTGACCAAAAAACAAACATTCAATGTTTGAAAATATATTTTGAATGTTCTATAACTTTAGTTGTATCTACCTTGGTAGATATTTATTTGATAGAAAAATTTAGGAAATATATAAATAATATATTATAATTTTGGAAAATGTCCAGAATTATAGCACATTTCTTTATTCATAATATGAAATGCCTTCAGTGCTTTGAAACTCATGCATTTTATATAGACATTTAAGTCATGGCTTTCCTTGCAAATTGAAATCTTCTAAAGAATATTCTGTCTGGCTTAATTTTAGTGTTCAGGAGACATCTGTAATATTCACATATTTAATTAAGAGATAATAATGATGGAAATGAACAATCCTGATGAATTAAGTCATTTTTGCTTGAAAATGTCATGCTTCTGTAACAGAAATTGTACTCTTTAGAAATGTTATTTATAAGATTATATATGCCTGTATTTATATATAGAATTCACAGAATATAGCATAAAAAACAAGGCTGTGGAAAGCTTTGATGCCTGTGATTAGACTGAATTCTCATTGACTAGGAGCTTTGATATGGCCATATTTTCACTTAGAAGCTTCTGATAAAATTTTCTACGTATTATTTTTCCTGGAGGGAAACAGACTTGAAAGATAGAAAGATCATGGGTTCTAAAATTAGAAGACATGCATTTGAGTCCTGTTGCATTCCCTGACTTGGTGATCTTGGCTAAGTTATTGTCCTTTTTGGATATTTTCTTTCACTTCTGAGAAACAATGAGTTAACAATACCTTTTTCCCAAGGCTTCTATGAAAATTAAATGCAAAAGGAATATTTTAACACCTAGGATATATTAAAGCAAAAACATTTCAATTAGATAAAGCAGGAATTTTGTTATTAAAGCATAGTTTATGCCATGCAATTCAATATCAACATGAGGATTTATCTTTACATTTCTCCATTTTAGAAAGAATGTAACATTTATAAACGTGTATGCATGTTTTAGTGAAAAGATAGTACATATGATTAAGTAATTTTCAGGTAATATACCACTAAAATTGTACCCAAAACAGGAGCATCTCATGTTAATGTTTAGCTTTCAGGATATTTGTTGGTTATTATGCCTATTAAAAAACTACAGTGTAGTTGGGCTCAGTGGCTCAGCCTGTAATCCTGTGCCTTGGGAGGCTGAGGTGAGTGGATTGCCTGAGCCCGCGGGTTTGAGACCCACTCGGGCAACTTGGTGAGACTTCATCTCTACAACAAATCAAAAAATTAGCTGGATGTGGTGGCGTGCACCTGTGGTTCCAGCTACTTGGAAGGTTGAAGGTGGAAGGATCACTGGAGCCCGGTAGATCGAGGCTGCGGTGGCCGGGAGCGGCCATTGTACTCCAGTCTGGGTGACGGAATGAGACTCCAACTCAAAAAAAAAAATTACAGTGGACTATAATAGGTATTCTACAGTTATCTACTTAACGAACTAATGAATACAGTCATGAGTTGCTTAATAACAGAAATATGTTCTAGACTGAGCTTCTCCAGGGATTTTGTTGCTGTGTGAACATCAAAACATGCACTTACACAAACCTAGATGGTACAACCTACTTACACCTCTGCTACCTGGTGTAGACTTTTGCTCCCAGACTACAAGCCTGTACCATGCACATTACTGTACTGAATACTATAGGTAATTGTAGCACAGTGATCACTATTTGGGTATCTAGACAATTCTAAACATAAAAAGGTAGAGTAAAAGTATGGTATAAAAGATGAAAAATACTGCATCTGTATAAAGCATTTACCAAAATGGAGTTTGCTCTGGGAGAGTCAGTGAGTGAGTGGTGCATGAATGTGAAGGCTTAGGACATTCCTATTTGCTACTGTAGACTTTATAAACACTGCACTCAGGCTGCACTAAATTTATGCTTAAACATTTTCTTTCTTTAACAATAAATTTATTAGCTTATTATAACTTTACTTTAAAATTACAATTTTTAAACTTTTTCACATTTTGTAGACACAGCTTAAAACACAAACATGTACAAAAATATTTTCTTTATTTTATTTTATAAGCTTTTTTTAGTTTTTAAAATTTTATTTTTACTTTTTATTTGTTTTTGTTTATTTGTTTTCTTGAATAAGTGTTTCACTCTGTTGCCCAGACTAGAGTGCAGCAACACACTCACGGCCACCATAGCCTTGACCTGCTGGACTCTGGTGATCCTTCCACCTTAGCCTTCCAAGTAGCTGGAACTACAGATATGCACCACCATACACCCGGCTAATTTTTTGTTGTAGAGATGAGGTCTTTACAAGTTTCTCAGGCTGGTCTTGAACCCCTGGGCTCAGGCAATTTTCTTGCCTTCATCTCCAAAAGTGCAGGGATTACAAGTGTGAGCCACTGCACCCAGTCTTCTTTTTTTTTTTTTTTTACCTTTAAATTTTTCATTTCATTTTATTTTATTTATTTTAAAATTTTTATTATAAAGATGTGGTGTACATTTCAGGGTTAGGTATATAAACATTGATCATGCAGGTACCCTTGTTGATGAGGTGTGCGCCTCCATTCCCTAGCAGTTTCCCTCAACTGCCAATCCCACCCCTCCCACACACAGTTTCCTACTACTGCCAATCGCTTTATTATAGCATTATAATTGTTCAAGGTCCATTTATGAGTGAGAATATACGGAACAATGTTCTTTGTTTATTTGATAAATCACTGAGTATTGTCAACTCCAAATCCATCCAGATTGCTGCAAAGTCCATATATTTGTCCTTCTTTATGGCTTCATAATATTCCATTGTGTATATGTGTCAGTTTTTTTTAATCCAGTCCAGTTTCAATGGGCAACACACCTGGTTCCATGTTTTTGCTACTGTGAATAGAGCTGCAACAAACACCAGGAGCAACGGACCATTCCTTTTACTTTTTAAACTTTTTTGTTAAAAACCAAGACACAAACACATACATTGGCTCAGGCCTACACAGAGTCAGGTCCCTCACCATCACTGTCTTTCACCTCCATATCTTGTCCCACTGGAAGGTCTTCAGGGGCAGAAACACGCATGGAGCTTTCATCTCCTGTGATAACAACGCCATCTTCTGGGACACCTCAAGGACTTGCCTGAGGCTGTTTGACAGTTAACTTTTTCTCATAAGAAGTAGTAATACACTCTAAAATAATGATTTAAAGTATGGCAAATACATAAGCCAGTTACAGAGTCATTTATTATCATTATCAAATAGTATGTACAATACATATCTGTACAAGCTACACTTTCACATGACTGACTGCACAGAAGGTCTGTCTACATCACACCAGCATTGCCACAAACATGAGTAATTTGTTTAGTCACAACAACATGATGGAGCTGCAACATCTCTGAGTGACAGGAAGATTTTAGCCCTATTGTAATTTATGGGACTACTGCCATATATGCAGCCCATCATTGGCTAAGCATCATTATGCGGTGCATGGTTGCAAATCTATTTTTAACTCAGACTTTTTTCCCAGATTCAAATAAAAAATAATGATCATACATTACAAACACCTAGAAGCATGTATATATTTTTAGTAACATTGTAGGCCCTTAAAATTTGTTATGTTCTAAAATAAATTATTCATGATATAGAAAATTATTTCATTATTGCACTAATGTTACAAGAGAAAGGTGACTTCAGAATAGTCAAAAGGAAACTCTTGATTCAAAGATTTATTTTCTTTTAGTTGTAAGATTTGGAGCATGCAAATTGTTGAAAAGATGAAAGAAAAAGACCTCTTGAAAAATTTCTACAGTATGTAACACTCTTAGAAATGCTGTAAAAAGTATAGTCTTTAAAAATCATTGTGCTTGCATAAGGTTACTGTGATTAGAATCTGGAACATAGCCACTTAATTCTGCAAGAACCCCCCTTTTATTTATTTACCCATTTATAAATTTTACCACGTGAAACAGTGAAGACAGTGAGATATAGCAGAATATGTCAAAAACTGGGAAAAGGTGTAGGTTCTATTCCTGGATGTGCCACTTATGTTTGTGTTCTCAGGAAATACTTTGTGCATCTTGCATGATGTTATGCCTACCATTTTAATGAGATTGTGTTAAAAAAAAAAAAGAAGATACAGCACTGGAGTTTTAGAATCAGCTATAAAGGAAGAGACACTAAGAAGTTATCCACTAATCCCTTCATTTTGTCAAATAGCATTTCTTTAAGCCCTTAGCATGTAACAAGTTCCTAAGTATTTCTGATGGATTAAATAATTTGATTTTCACAACACTTTCATGAGATAGAAACTGCTATAATTCTTATATTTATGGACCAGGAAAAATGGCCCAGAAGTTATTTTTGAATGAATGCACATACACACACATACACATTTAAAAACACAGCTTTAATCTTTTGTTTCAAAATTAAATGTATAAACATGCAGTATCTATGGAATTTTTAAATTTGCTGTGTAACTTTTGTTCAAAAATTCTACATCTGTCTTATCAGAAAGTTAGCTACTTGAAATTATAAATTTACATCCAAGATGGCTGGTTTGACATACTACATAGAGGTTATATCAAGTATAGATCTGTAATACACACACACACACACACACACACACACACACACACACACACACACACACACACACACAAGCATATACATACATTATTCACCAGGAAATAAATTCTTCAGAGGACTATATTATAATTGATTTTAGAAAACAGTAGCTTGCATAAATGGCAAAAGAAAGCAAAACTGCACTAACTCGATTTTCATTTGACAAAAACTTGACATAACTTTTGATATATATTGCAAAGACATTTTTTCTTCTTGAGAAGCTATATAAAATTTTATATAAACTAGAACCAGCAATTTGGCACAATTATATGTACTTCTTTTACAAGGAGGTAGGCAAAATAAGTTAAAAATATTTACAACAAAAAGTGTCCCCTGGTTTTTGGGCCATAGAATAAAGGAAATGAGAAGATGGGAAAAAATTTAAAAATGTCCCCTGACAATGTCTTGAGTTCAGTACCTAGCTCAGTCCATTAATCTCATACAAGATACAGCCGTAGGATGCAAGAAAACTCTAAAATTTACATGTTAGCAATTCTTTTAATATTTTAAACTTAATGGTCTTTTTATAAGTAACTTGTCTTGTGAGAAGAGTGGTAGTGTGCTTTTCATACTTTATTGAAAATAGCTGGGTTTGTGCCTAGTTACTTTATTGTGTGTTTCTCTTCTCTCCTCCCTTTCTGAAATCTCATCTAGATTATTCTCCCTGTGCCAAAAGTCTTTACAAGCAGTATCAAAAAAGGAAGTTTTACCTCTCACCTAAAGAGTCCTGGAATTTTGACTGAAAAAGTTCTCTATTTGTATTTTTCCAAAATTTGATCATATTCTTGCATAGATGCTTTGTTGAGTGCCCATACTGAATTAAAATTTTCTCTTCCTTGTTTGGTCATAAATCAGGCAGAACTAACAGTACTGTTCCAAACACTATTAGCTGCTTTATCATATACTCACTCATGAAGGTCCTTCTTTGATGGTTATATTGCACAAAAGTGAATTGAAGTATATTTGAAAATATTTCAACAAAAAGTTGGCCCTTTTAAAATGTTTTGTTTTTGAAATATTTTATTTGTCCTTTTTTAATGGAAAGTAATTATGTTCATAAAGTGATTAGCACTATGAGAGTAGAGACTATGAGATTCCATGAAACAGAGGATTACATACACCAGTGGTTTTTAACATTGACTGCACATTGAAACCACCTTGAAATTTTAAGAAAATACTGGTGCCCTTGCTCTACTCTTAGAAATTCAGATCAAATGGTTCATTATGGAGCCTGGACTTTAATATTGCTTGACTGTTACTCTGGTGAATCTAATATGTAAAATTGAGCATTGTTGATGTTTTCACTGGCAACTTAATGTGGTTCAGCCTAAGTAATATCATTTTCTTCCCCAAGCCATTATATTTTATACTACTCTAAAATAAGCATATTATCTCCAGTTTCCAAATTAGGAAACATAGGTTTATAGAGATAAATGACTCAACCATCACATTAGGTAATGTAATCATAAAGTAGTGATGTCTGCTTTGTTAAAAGTTAATAGCCTCAATAAAAGATGTATTATCTTCAGCAAACTAGATTTGCTAAAGCAGGAATCTAACAGTCATATGAGAGAATGTTCGAGAAAATTAAAGCTATAAAGGTGGACCCTCCCATTTTTTGTTTTGTTTCTAGCTTTATAAATATCAAAAATGAAATAACAAAAAGCTAATGGTAACACTCAGCCACAAATATTACTCAACCATAAACATTCCTATTAATCAAGATTTAATTATCAAAAGAAACTGAGAAAGTTGCATTTAGTGATATTGTTCCTGTCTTTGGAAATTTTTTTAAAATATTCAATATGTTTTAGCTATTAGTATTGATTATCATTATATTTTGTATATTTAACCCAGATTCAATGACTGACATTAAATGATAAAATTAGCTATTTAAATAATTATGCTATTTGCTAGATGCTGGCACATCTTTCTTTTTTTGTTATTGTTTATTTATCTTATTTTATTTATTTGTTTAATTTTTTTATTTTAAAGATGTGGGGTACAATTCAGGGTTAGGTATACAAACGTTCATTATGCAGGTACCCTTGTCGATGAGGTGTGATGCTCTCTTCCCTTGCAGTTTCTCACTACTGCCAATCTTGCCCCACTCCTCCACTGGCAGTTTCCCACTACTGCTGATCTCTTTCTTATAATATTATAATAGTTGTTCAAGGTCCACTTATGGTGAGAACATGTGATATCTCAAAGCTTGTCTATTTTACCTGTGAATATTGTTCATTTTGTTCCTATTGCCTTTCTCCAGAACTATCATCTGTTTATGGATCTGTGTTTGTACTACCTTGGCATATCTGTTTTTAAAATTTAATTTTTTTTAAAAGATAAGGGGTAAAATTCAGGAATAGGTATGCAAGCAGTCATCATATAGGTAAAGTTTGGACCTCCCTTTGGTCCCCACTTTGCCTGGTTTGCGATCAGGAACCCTAGACTCTAAATCCATCCATGTTGCTGTGAAGTTCATAGTTTTGTTCTTCTTTATGGTTGTGCAATATTCCAAAGTGTACATGTACCTCATTTTTTTGTATCCAGTTCAGTTTCAGTAGGCAGCATGGTTAGTTCCATGTTTTTGCTATTGTAAATAGTGCTGCAGTAAATATGCTTGTGGAGGTAGTTGTTAGCAGATTTGATAAATAGTATGTTTATTAGACAATAGTTTACCATACTGATTCTCTAAGGTTCCACACTGGGGTTGTTAGCATTTTCATATGAATTTAAATAGCTTTTTAATAAAAACCATACTCAAGTTATTCTATTTTCTATTAGTTTTTTTATATCTAAAATGGCATGAGAACTTACATTAATTTTCCACAAAAACAACACATTATATTTTCAAGATGTAATTTCAAGTCAGTCTTCCATAAAGAAAAGTTTGTTTCCACTATGACTCTAAACAAACTGATTGTCAACTGGAAGCTTGTTGTAGACACTGGAAAATTTCCAAAATAGTCACAAAACTGCACTATAATGAGAGTATAGAAATCGAGACATTTACCTCATGGGAATAGCAAAATGGCTTGCTGTCATGGGCACAGTCTAAATTTAGCTCTTTATAATTTTTATGCTTATGGCTGAAATTACAAACCATATGGTGATAAAGGGAATTAGCCATATATTTAACAAACAGCCAAAAAGTTTTGCTCATTTCAGTCAACAAAAGTATCCTCCATAAAGTATTCAATCACAACAAAGTTCATCAAATGATGCATTTTCTTGACTTGGGTATTACTGCCCATTCTACCTAATTTATATCAGAAGTCATCTAAGTTTTCAGAGAAAAACCAAAGTATAACAAAATAAAAGCTATATCATCAACTTTCAAGTCTGAACTAAAGGACTAAGCTCCAGTCAATTTGTTGGTATTTGACAAATAAAAATAAAATAAAAATGGAATTTTCATGGAATTGATATTTCACCACTATCATCTGTTGAGATTTAAATAATACAACATTTTAAGGGGACATATATTGTGATAAATATCAATCATTTCTAAACCTCACTGTTGTTTTGTCTACTTTAAAAAATAATATCTACATCTAAAAAGTATATTGAACATTATTTAAATGCAGTAAAATTTAAAAGATTCTTAGACTTCCACTGCTTTAAATTGTTTATGAATGCTAATGAAAGCAATTTAACTAAAATTCCTACACACAGTTCAAAGAAAACTTCTCCAGTTTAATTCTATAGTCTCTGCAAACTATTTGAAGGACCTCTGACAGTTAAATATGCATCCGCCATAATGGGTTTTATTTTGCCTTCGGGGATTGAAGCCAACCTATACACTGACTTCCTATGCCAGCAGGCGATTTCAACTTCCATTTCATGTATATCTAATGTTTTTAGAAAAGAAATGGGGGTGGGGTGGGAATATGGGATCATTATCAATGCTAAAGGTTAGGGAGAGAAAAGATATTCACAGTAATAATTACAGTTCCTGCAATTTACAGATTCTGAGTGAATAATTGATATTCTTCAACAACATAAAAAATCTTTCTGCCATTAAGAGTAACTGGCAAAGTAATTACTGCTTTATTGACAATATTTTTAGGAAATCAGGAACAATTATTACAAAATATTGAAAATTAGATTGTAGGATATAAATATCCACCTAGATATAGCTTTTATTACTTTCTAAGTGTGAGAAGACATAACTTAGTCATTAATGTCTTTTTTTTAAGAAAAAGAAAGATAATTTTCCTTCATTGGTGACACACTTGATTTATTCTATTGAGATTCCTTTCAGTTCATTGCAAATTTAATGGTTTAATTCAACATTTTCAATATTACCTGCTATTGAAGGGACATCAGTAAGGACTAAAAGGTAGTTGATACATAAGCTACGTTCATATTAAATTGGATGTTTGTACTTATTGTCATAAGGTGAGTTGTAACTGAGATACCATTTCATCTTTTTCCTTCTTATGACCTTTCAACTTAACTGAAATAAAATCTCCAAAGGATACACTGTGTTAAATAATACTTCATTACTGTTTTGGTCCAAATTAATTAGCAACAAATTATTAATATATAACTATCTGCTATAGTTCTGACAAAGATTTACTCTAATTAAAGAGCAATAATATGCATATATTTAGATTTATAATTTTGCTTTATAACTTTAAAGTAGTATTATATAATTTTAAAAAGTTTCCCTTTCATACAATCTTCCAAAATGAATGCCAATCAAGTTTAATAGACATAAAATGAGGTTCAGAGTGAAGTAGGGTCCGAGGGCTTAAATTACAGACACTGGCACAAAGTTATAAGTAACAAATGAGAGGTTTATTAGCCAAGGTTCGGTCAGCTGACGACCACTTGCTGGACACACGAGTTTCAAAGCAAGGGCCCCGAGCTGCAGCTGAGAGGAGTTTTTTATAGACCAAAAACATATCCTGGTAGCAGCAGCTGCCAGGGACTTTTCAGCTAGCTAATCACAGTTGTCAAGGACTTTCCAGGTAGCTGAACCTCAATGCATAAGCAAGCATATTTACAAGAGCAGATTTAGCTTGTTATGCCTACATAAGCAGAAGAGTCTCCAGTCTCTTCGGGGGCTTGGGTCTGGGTCAGTTTGTCCCTTTCACATTCCCCCCTCTGAGTTGTTCCTGGAGTTAAATCCTTGACTCCTCATATAAGGGGTTATAGTGAGATTTGAAGACCATTATTTTAATAGGCATGATGCTATTTTTGATATAGTTAAGCAAACTTCTAAAGATGCAGGGCCCACAGTAATACCTATTAAGAGTAAGAGGAGGGGGACAGCAATTGCTGACATTAGGGTGGTTAGCCAGGAGGACCAAGAGAAGAGGGACTGATACCAGTTTCCTGAAACCTGATTTTGTAACTCTCCTTGCCTGATGTTTTCCTTCACTTGGGTGAGAGTTTCCCATATTATCCCAGACTTATTGGTATAGAAGCAACAGGCTTCCCCTAAAACCATGCAGAGGCCTCCTTTTTTTTTATGAAAAGGAGGTCGAAGCCTCTCCTGTTTTGGAGCACTACCTCAGCCAGGGAGTTTACCTGCTTTTCTAATTGGGAGATGCTAGATTCTAGTAAGCTTAGGTCTGCATTGACTTGTGTGCTTAGTTGTTTGAGGTTTTGGTCCCCCAAGACCAAGGAGGTTGTACCTAGGGCTGTAGACCCTGCAACACCCAGGCTTACAAGAAGAGGCATTAGTATGGGGACGGCGTGTTTAGCTCACAGAAAACCTGGGAGCTGGAGATGCTCCTTTTCCTCTGTTTCTTGATATACATACATACATACTTGGGGTAAAATATGTACCAGCACGCAGAGTTCTGGGGTGGTCTGAAAGTGCTGCAGGGCAACACATGGGGTGATGCCCCACGTGCAGGCAAACCAAACGGTGGGGAAGCTACAGCCAATCGGGCGCTTTCAGAGTTTGGGAGGTCTGCAGCATTAATTTGGGAGGTGACATTGCAGGATGCCTGAAGGGGAGAACTTGTCAATGGAAACTGTGGAGAATATAGGCAAGTTCCCTGCCCCTGAAGGTTCCCCAAGGTTAAAGTTGGGTGGGTACCCCAAGGTCACAGTCCTCGAGACTGAACCATGGTTAGATTGAGGATCTGTATACTTTTCCCCGTGTCTCCTATAGGGGAGACAGCCCTGATTCCCACGTAATATGGGGGGTGGGGATCCAGGCATAGCCAGCATTCCTTGGCCAGATCAGGGCAAGTTGCATTAACGAGGTGGTAAACTGCCGATAGCATAGGAAGAAACTGATTTCTGGGTGGTGGAGATGGAAAAGGGGTGTTCCCAGTGGAAGGAGATAGCATAGAGATGCTCCCAGTGGAGGGACTGGTTAATTTGGGACCCAGTTCCCTTATAACAGGATTAAGAGGTTCGGGTACATGTAGAATGATATTGCGGATAGGTTCTACCGGGTTGAGCGTGTGGGGAGTATGTTTCCTTTGTATGGTGAATAGCACTCCAAGGTCATGTCCTGTGACATGCATTCTGAGCCCCCACGTTCTACCTGCTTCCCATACCTTCTGAATGCTAAAAGCGTCCCAGTGGGTTACAGTTAGTCTTAGTGGGTTACAAGTTTTTAATTGACTACATGGGGATGGGGACGATAGTCTTTTGTAAGGATAAGGTCAAGGGGAAAGATGTATGTCTTCCCCACAACTACGGGGGCCTAAAATCTGAGGAGCGCCTCGCAAATGTTGAGTTTTACACCTGCCCAGCTGCCGGTCCCTACCATTGTCAAAAACTCCAACAATTCCACTGCGCTGCATGGAGATGTGAAGCTATTGCTCCCTGGGAAAACAGTGACCCTATTATCCTTACAAAATGCTGACTCTCGTGCTAACAAGCTCGGCCATAGCTTACAAAGATCAAAATTAAAAGCAGGCTGGTCGCTCTCATGATAGGAGGTGACTACGGCCCCCATGACAGTGTCTATTAAGTCCAAAGTGTAATTGCCCAGGGCATAGTGATACCGGGAATGAGGCTGGTATGCAATGCTCCCAGGGATATAGAGGGAGATTAAGGTTAGGAATCTGAAACACACAAAAGTCTTATCTTTAGGGGATCCTCTCCTGTGGCAGGCTTGACGACTTTCCACTTCTCTGGGTGTGAGCCCGTGGCTGCCTTATTTGCCAGTGATGAATCCAAGGGCGGATACCGCTGACTTAACAGCAGTCAATGTTGTCAGGATGACCACGTGGGGGTCCTTCCACCTGGGGGTGAGAGCCTTGGTCTTGTGCCATTTTATCCACACCTGGTCACCTGGCTGGAATGGCTGACGGATTTCTGGGGCTGCTGCACAGTTCTAGCCACAGTCTGCTGAACTTTTTGGAGTACCTGCAGTGACTGAAGCAGATTATGATTAGAAAGTTCTGACATATTTTCTCATCCTACTTTTGGAAGCATGGGCGGGGGCCATCTGAAGAAGATTTCAAAGGGGGTTAGGCCCTTAATATAGGGGGTACATCTGGCCCTTAGGAGGGAGCATCACCCATCCCTCACCAGTCTCCAGGGTTAATTTAGTTAAGGTCTCCTTGAGTGTCTGATTCATTCTACCTGACCTGAACTTTGGGGATGATATGCACAATGTAAATTCCAATTTATTCCCAGAATTTTTGCAATACTCTCAGTGAGTTTTGAGATAAATGCTGGGCCATTGTCTGAGCCTATTGAGATGGGCAGACCATATCTCAGGATGATGTCACTTAAAAGTATTTTAACAGTAACCGAGGCAATTTCAGTTTTGGTGGGAGATGCCTCTACCCATCCCGAAAAAGTGTCTATCAATACCAACAGGTATTTATATCCATATTGCCCAGGCTTTACCTCTGGTTTAATCCTCTGTCTCAGACTCCCTGGGAAGATAAACTGACCTTAGAGCTGTTGGTTTTTTGACAGGTCACGCAGCCTTGAATAAGCTCCTGCACCAGCTGATCTAGGCAGGGAAGGACGAACTCCTTCTGTATGAGTTCAGTTAGTTTGATTCATTTTTCCTAAATGTGTTCCCTCATGGAGCTGGCGCAGAAGTTGCTATCGCAAGGCTTGTGGGAGGAAGATTCTGCCATCCTGGAGTTGCAGCCATCCCCCTGGGGTTTTTGGTTCCACCCAGTTTTTGTGCAGTCAGGAGGTCTTCATCTGTATATTTTGGTGACTCGCTCTGCACTGGAGGGGGCAATGTTAGCAAGCAAGTGATTCTGTGGTAAGCAGTGTCTTTGGCCACCTGGTATGACTTTCTGTTTCCTATTGCTTCCTTTGAGTTCCCTTTTTGGTGGCCTGGGCAGTGAATAATGGCCACCCTCGTAGGGGCCCAGATTACTGCTAGTGAGTCTAGAATTTCTACCTTATTTTTAATAGATTTCCCCTCTGCTGTGAGCAGCCCTCTTTCCCTGTAGATTGTCCCATGGACATCTGTAGTAGCAAAGGCATACCTGCTGTCAGGGTAGATGTTTACATTTTTTCCCGCACCCGTTTTAAGGCTTCTATCAGTGCAATTAGTTCTGCTTTCTGGGCTGTTGTCCCTGGAGGGAGGAGCTCATCCCAGACAGTTCTCTGCAGAGTGACTACCACCCCCGCCCCCGCATACCTGACCCCATCCTGCACGAAGCTGCTGCCATCCAAGAAAAGGGTTAGATCAGGACTTGCTCTTGGGATGTCTGTTAAATCCCATCGCAACTTCTGGAGAGACTCAGTGACTTCGAAACAGCAGTGGGGTGGTCCTGTATCATTTGCTTCCGGTAACAGGGTTGCAGGGTTTGAACTGGTGGTGTGCTGAAACTCATACATGGCTAATCTAGGAGCAGTGCTTGATAATGAGTTATTCAGGCATTTGATATCCATTTGTTGGGGGCCCCTCAGAGTAAGGACTCTACTGCCTGAGTGTCCGTAATGGTTAGATTTTGCCCGATGTTAATTTGTCTGAGTCCTTTACCAATATAAAAATGGCTGCTGTGACCCACAAGCAAGGTGGCTAGCCCAAAGCCACTGAGTCCAATTTTTTTGATAAGTAGGTGACTGGCCTATCCCATGGGCCAAACTTTTGTGTCAGAACTTCCCAGGTGATGCCATGCCTCTCATCCACATAAAGGTGAAAAAGTTTTTCAATATACGGCAGGGCCAGAGCCAGATCTGAAATCAGAGCGTTTTTAAGGGCTTGGAAATCCTTTTCACCTTCCAGGGTCCATTGGAAATTAGCCTCAGGCTCCTTGGTAATTTCATATAGGGGCTTCATGAGTTCTGCAAACTTAGGGATCCATAGTCGGCAGTATCCCACCATTCCCCAGAATACCCAAACCTGCCTTTTGTTTCCTGGGACCGGGATGCCTATTATATCCCAAATGCACTGGGCAGTTAGAGATCTCTTACCTCCTTTGAGGTTGTATCCAAGGTAAGTGACTATAGTTACACAGAGCTGAGCTTTCTTTGCTGACACTCGGTACCCCAGAGTCTAAAATTCCTTAAGTAGGTCCCTGGTGGCATACAGGCACTCACCTTCTGATGTAGCTGCAATTAGCAGGTTATCTACATACTGTAGCAGAGTTACTTCAGGGTGTTGTTGCCAGAAGGCTCAGAGGTCCTGTCAAATAGCCTCATCGAACAGCATGGGAGAGTTTTTAAATCCCTGCAGGAGCTGTGTCCAGGTTAACTGGTCATTTTCCCCTTTCTCAGGATCTGTCCATTCAAAGGCAAACAAAGACTGGCTCTGCTTAGCCAGGGGAATGCTGAAGAAAGCATCCTTAAGATCCAGGACAATGTATATCTGCCTTTTTGGGGAAAGTCCACCCAGGAGAGTGTATGGATTAGGGACCATGGGGTCGATATTCTACACTCGCCTATTGACTTCCCTTAAGTCCTGCACTGGTCAGTAATCCCCTGTGCCAGCTTTATGAATTGTAAGCAATGGGGTGTTGCAGAGCAAGTGACACAGCACTAAGATTCCCGCCTGCCATAGGCACTGGATATGGACTGCAAAGCCCCTCTGGGCTTCCTGGGATATAGGGTACTGCCTTACCCTAATGGGCATTGCCTGGCTCTTGAACTGAATAATGACTGGTGACTGATGAGATGCCAGTCCAGGGGGGTTTGATTCAACCCATACGTGGGGAAACTCAGTCTGCAACTGAGCTAGCAAAATGGTGTTTGAAGAGTCTAGGGGGAACTTACCCTCTGTCATCATGTACTCTTCACTTAAAGGGACAGTAATGAGAATTTTTGCTGGTGTTTCCAGCTAGTTTAATTTTACCATGGTGGTGGTTTCTTGAAAGCCTATGTTGACTTTAAGCTTGTGTAGGAGATCTTGTCCCAAGAGTGGATACAGGCAATATGGCATTACTAGGAATGAATGGGTAACTTCCCCCTTTCCCAAGTTGACCGTTTTTTTGGTAGTCCATGGGACCAACCGGATCCCAGTTACCCCCTGAACCAGGATTCACTTTTGTTGCAGGGGGGTGCTATCCCTTTGTAGGACCGAGTTTGCAGCCTCTGTGTCTACCGGAAAATGAACGGGTTCACACCCCACAGTAAGCTTCACCCTGGGCTCTGGGAGTGTACTGCTAGAGCCCCGGCCCCATCAGTCTGTTTGCAGCTGAAGTACTGGAGTGGGTGGTGGTGGGTACTCTCCCAAATGTGAAGAGAGAGCCTGCAGTCAGGGCGGCTTGTTTGGGCAATCTTTTACATAGTGCCCAAACTTTCTGCAGTAGACACATTGGTCCTTTGCCAGTGGCTTTCTTTTGGCATCCCTGTTGCCCCTTCTTCTGGCTGGCTGTTTCTGTCTGGCTTCTTCCAGGGCTGCCACAACTACTTTGACCACTTTCTTAACCTGCCTATCCTCCTGGGAGTCCCTATTGTTAAAAACTTTCTGAGCTACCTCTGTTAATTCTGACAAGTTTTGTCTTCGAATCCCTCAATTTTCTGCAGTTTCTTTCTTACATCCAGAGCTGACTGGGAGGCAAATGCTATGATTAGTGCCCTCCAGTTTTCTGGGGTCTCAGAGTCTATCGGAGTGTACGTCCGGTAGGCCTCCACAAGTCGTTCCAGAAGAGTGGTGGAAGATTCCTGTAGGCCCTGAATAACCTTACTTACCTTAGACAAATTTGTAGGGCACCTTGCAGTGGCTCGGAGACCCCCCCCATTAGAGTCCGGTGACAGGTGGTGAGATGCTCCCTACCATGGTCAGTGTTGGGGTTCCAGTTGGGTTTTTCAGCGGGGAAGACACGCTCCACACGGGACTGTTCTGCAGGCCTGCCATCTGGCCCCAGGATTAGTTTCCTTGCTTCCTGACGATTTCTCTCTCTCTCTTCCATGGCGAAGAGAGCTTGAAGAAGCTGTTGTAAGTCATCCCATGTGGGTTGATGGGTGAGGAAGATAGTTTCTAAGAGAGAGATGAGATCCTGGGGTCTCTCGGAGAATGGCGGGTTTGGGTTTCTCCAGTTATGGAGGTCACTAGTAGACAAAGGGACATAGACCATAAAGGGTGGGGCTCCCATTCCACCCACATCGAACCATGGGGCTTGTCTTAAAGGAAGAACTGCTGACATTTGCATCTCCGGGTTTCCCAAGGACAAATCCGGGCTCATTGACTGGTAGGGGGCTGTTGGCCCCTCTGAGGACAAATGGGGAAGTGGGGATAAAGGAGTTGGTAGGAGGACCTGCTCCTAGTGTGTAATGGACTGAGATCCTCTTGAGCCCCTTGTTCCTGCTGGGGTATAGGGTACGGTGGGAGAAAGTCATTATCCTCCGGTGGATTCTGGAGGACCGGGGTTTTGGGTTTAGGAGTTTCCTGCAAAGCTAAAACATGAGAAGAATTAATATTTTTCTTGGCCTTTCTCATCCACGGTGGTTGTTGCATTACCAGGAGGTACCAAGCAGTGATGTATGGGATCTGGTTCAGATGATGGCGATAGAAAAACTGGTGGACTTTCTCCACTATGGTGGGATTAAAAGTACCCTCTGATAGCCAGCTGCAATTAGGAAATGTGGACCACTCAATGGAGAAAAAGGTGGTTAGTTTACCCTTGTTTCCTGGTCACCCAAGTCTTGTGTCAGTTTCTGAAAATCCTTGAAGTGGCACACGACCATCTGCAGAGGGGTGTCAGGCTGAGAACATTGCTGTCCCATGATATCGACAGCTATGACAGACATGAAAGTGACAAACACCAAACATGGAAAGACAAGGACAAGGACTGACCAAAGAGACTTAACCGCCTGAGGGCAAAACAGGAGATCCTGGTGACATCTCACTGGGACCTCAGACCCTGGAATTAGAGCTGCATCTAGCTTTCCTGATGGTCTCTACAGGAGTGCACTCAAAACAGAAATCAGGAACCTGACTTACCTCTGAGGGCTTCCAGGGGCATTGTAAGTTTGCCAGAGATACAGGCCAAATAGAACCCAGAGAGTTCACAGAGATGCAGCCCCACAAGACCCGATGATTAAAACGGGTGCAATTTAAGTGCTCAATTCTCCTGGGCAAGCCTCCAAATGAAGTAGCATCCGAGGGCTTAAATTAAAGACACTGACAAAGTTATAAGTAACAAATGAGAGGTTTATTAGCCAAGGTTCAGCCGGCTGGCAACCACTTGCTGGACACATGAGTTTCAAAGCAAGGGCCCTGAGCTGCAGCTGAGAGGAATTTTTTATAGACCAAAACCATGTCCTGGTAGCTGCTGCTACCAGGGACTATTCAGCTAGCTAATCAATGTTGTCAAGGACTTTCCAGCTAGCCAAACCATAATGCATAAGCAAGCAGATTTACAGAGGCAGATTTAGCTTGTTATGCCTACATAAGGAGAAGAGTCTCCAGTTTCTTCGGGTGCTTGGTGTCTGGGTCAGTTTGTCCCTCTCACAAAAGTACTTGTTCATTTAAATATTTTAAATATAAATATTGAGAGGAAAACATAGAAAATTTTTCAAATGAGTGTTTTATTTTTAATGAAATCAAAACAAGGAGTAACTTTATTCCATATCTACCAGAGTAACACTCTACCTTATAAACAGCCTCTAAGTCACTAAACGGAGTACACGTTTATGATTTATATGAAGTTAAAATCATTTTTGATACTTTCCCCTAGCCCCTAATTGTTTTTATTTTCACCCTCTCTTAAGCATTGCCACTAAATATTGTTAATAACAATGCACTGTCAGAAGAGTCACATCCTTGCTAAGATATGCATTTAGACTGTTCATTCATATGATGTGAAAGGGCACATAGGTGCTTTCTTTCAATAGATGCTATGCAAGAATGCAATAAAGACAAATTATTCCTCTGAGTGATCTTATTTATTATAAAGCTGACCATGTAATATGTATTCACTTATATCCATGCGTCCTTACAGACTGGTTAAGTCACTTGGTAGAAGCAAATGGAGTCTAGGATTTTTAAAATGCCAAACGAAAACAAATGTTTAATATAGTAATAGTGAAGGAAATAATAAACACAAATGCATGCTGAGGTCTTGCCAACTTAATCAAGTTAGTTTAAGAATTTGAATCTGAGTGTCTAGTTAGTGAGATTTATTATAAATGGTTTAATTGATCCTATAAACCTAAAAGGACACATACCTTCCACATCAACAAGGTTAATGCTAAATGCCATAGTAAACCATCTAGATTTCAGAATATGAGTAAAGTGACCATGATAAGTATGAAAGTTTGAATTTTAGAAAGAAAATAAAGTCAATAGTTTTAGCCAAAATTAGTTGAAGATGGTTAAAGAATAACAAGACTTCAGAGGAAAAATCAACTATGATAATCTGCCAGAAGAGCTTGCAGAAAATTGTACATAATTAGTTAGGTAGAAAAATAAGAACGAGGCAGAGAAAACTTACATGATACAAGCAAACCTAAATTAACTTGACTACTATCCCAAGTTCACATAGTTAAATAAATACTTTCCACTTTCCATTTTTAGGATGTATCTTATATTTGCAACATTCTCTTAACTTGAAAATCCAGTTTGAAAACTTAATTTGAAAAGTTAGTTTGCTGCAGAAGATAGGATTAGAATTTATTTGGAATTTTATGTTTTATAAGGAAGCACTAAACAGAAGGTTTGTATTTAGAGACAGAATATTACTGTCTTGCTTATATACTAACTGTTGCCATGTCATTCCCTCTGTCTCTCCTTCCCCAAATCCCCAAGCCACTGTGTGAGTGATGGCTGGGGAGGGGAATTTATTTATAAAATGATGCATTTGTAAGAATTCATAGTTTCTATCCACTTGCAACTATATAAAAATAGACCACATAAGAGAACCAACTATTTGAATTTCTAATTCTAAAGCTTACAGTTTTATGTGTATTTACAATTTTTATTTTTTATTTTTTATTTACTTTATTTTATTTTGAGTTGGAGTCTCACTCTATCGCCCAGACTGGAGTGCAGTGGCCGCTGCCGGCCACTGAAGCCTTGACCTGCTGGGTTACAGTGATCCTTCTGCCTCAGCCTATTGAGTAGCCAGAATTATAGGCATGCGCTATCACGCCCGGCTGATTTTTTGATTTATTGTAGAGATAAGGTCTCGCCAAGTAGCCCAGGTGGGTCTTGAGCCTACGGGCTTAGGCAATCTACTCACCTCAGTACATTTTCTTTTTTTTTCTGCTTTCCAATCACCATTTATTTACCCATGCAAACTGGGGGAGACTATCTCTCATAGAAATAAAGAACAGAGTACCATATGTTCTCACTCATAAGGGAACTTTGAACAATTATCATAATACTATTTACATTTCATAGACCAGTTTGAAACTTAAATAAATACTTTCATTTTGTAAAATGAAACAATGCTTGGTGAGCATGTAAGTGATGGAATGCAAACGGGGAATGATTTTGTCTCTTGCTGTGTAGCACTTACTCACTTTTCAACTTATTATCTACAAAACATGAAAATGCCAAGGTAGGCACCTCACATCCCTCTGACAACTTGTCATCGTGTTTTGGCCAGTGCTGGATTTTTTATTGCTTTATGTGTCAAAAGAATTTTGATAGATCACAAAAAAGAACCCCCAAAACTCTGTGTTTGTTATCCAAATCATAGGACTTTCTCAGATTTCCAAGGAAAGGAAAATAAAAAGAGTGGAAGTAATAAAATTTAGTAGAAATAAGTTTTTATCCAGAATAAACGTGGCTCTATTTTCTATCTGGTTTTCACTGCTAAAGCAGAGTAGAGTACATAGAACCAAGAATGGAGGTATAAAGACATAATTACATTTCAAGTATAAATTATTTCCTATAATATGTATGAGACAAAATAAATCTAATAAGAATTTATTTCAAATTTTCAAAGTTATTTATTACTTTTAACAAGTAGAATGATAATAAATTATTAACATAAGAATATGATATCTCTGTAGAATTTCTTTTCTCTCCTATTTCTTTATAAATGTTCCATTTATGAGCAGATAGTATTGTCTATTACCTAAAAAACAACTTATAGACAACTGCTTCTATACACTGGTTTATAAAACATATCTTTGAAGCACAATTATTATCCTATGCTCATGTTCTTTTGTAATACCTAATTGTAAAACATAGTTTCTGATCATCAGACAGATACTAATTAGGTATTTGACTTCCTTTCAAAAAATCATTATATGTCTCTTTAAAAACAGGTCATTTTATATATATTTTTTTTTACTATAGCAGCAATGTTAGAGGATGCCTTTCAGTGCTGAAGAACATTATCTTAAAAGGCTCTTTGAGCTTTATTTTCTTTTTAAACAAATAAAAATAAGGAATCTCTTAATTAAAAGTAGAAATCACTGGAATGTGGATTTCACCTCTACATGACAACTAGAAATAACTAAGAAAAATGAACTCATATGAAGTGGTATTATACTGAATTTTAGATGTGTTGGAGTAATGTTGGTGCTGTCACACAAAAAAAGTCAACATCAGGAAGAGGTGGGGTTAGACTAATTTTATAATCTTTAATGTTTTCAATGGTAGTAATAACCCAGAAAAATTATTTTTTGTCACAAGTCAGATAATATCAAATTACTGTTTAAAAGACATTTTAAGAGTTGCACATAGGCCGGGCTTGGTGGCTCAGCCTGTAATCCCAGCACTTTGTGAGGCCGAGGCCAGTGGATTGCCTGGGCCCATGAGTTTGAGACCCAGGCAACTTGGTGAGACCTCATCTCTACAATAAGTAAAACATTAGCGGGGAGTGATAATGCGCACCTGTAGTTCTACCTGGAAGCTATTTGGAAGGCTGAGGTGGAAGGTTCACCAGAGCCCAGCAGGTTGAGGCTGTGGTGACCAGGATTGTGCCACTGCACTTCAGTCTGGGTTACAGAGTGAGACTCCAACTCAAAAAAAAAAAAGAAGAGTTGCACATATGTCTAAAATTAAAATTAAAATTTATACAGGGGTACCTGCATAATCAATGTTTGAATACCTAACCCTGAATTGTACCCCATATCTTTATAATAAAAAAAGTAAAATAAAAAAATTAAGTTAAAATTTATTTTAAAAAACCTTTATATTTAATGCTTCTATTAAAATGCTGTCTATAACTAAGAGAATGGGCTATTTGCAGCAAAGTAATCACCATTTATAATTTTATAGTAGAAATTATGAATAGTGCTTACAGAAATTTTCACACTTTATTTCACACACTGTATGTGTGTTTAATGGTTACTCTAAGAAATTTAGGTCAAAAATATTATGTTAATACTAAATTTTAGAATGCACATTTCTAAAATGAAATACAAGCTGAATAATAAAGCTGTGTTGTTTATTTTATTAAATAAATATTATTTGTCTGTGGTTTCAAGCAGTGCATGATATAAATAATTCTAGGTCTTCTTTCTAATATTACATCTTTAGCTTTAATTCCATGCCATGTGAATTCATCTCTCTGGTACCCAAGGATTCAACAAGAGAGAATATTGCTCTATTGGGCATGAGTCAATGCTGCTTTCCAATTGCTTAAATTGCTTTGGCATCACATTCATAGTGTCTGTTCACATGTTTGAGCATAACGATCACTTTCATAAAAAGACATTTAATCACACTTCGTACTTAGTTTTGTATAATTATAAAATTATTTTTATCAGTTGATAGGTTGCTTTCTGTTTGTCTCTTTTGAACTTCTGGCAGTCTAGGATTTGGGAAGTTTTGTTACAAATTCTCTTTGCTCTTGTATAAGCGATGTTGGCTTTCAGTTCCTCTCCGACATGCGTTGAGAAGACAGGAGTGAAGGTGGCGGAATTCTTCTTTAAAGATAAGATGCATAAACACATGATCTAAACTTCTTTTCCAGAGGTATGGAAAGAATTTTAAGAGTCTCCTCTTGAGTATAAAGGAAAATATTTCTAAAAAGTCAGAGACAGGGAATAATAGCAATTTCCCAGCATCCTAATCCTCACAAGCCCTTAGGAATAACACTGATGGGTCAGATTCAGATAAACCAGGTTCTTCCCTCAGAGAACCTCAAAGACCCGAGTTCAATTCAACATAGAATGAGCAGGAGGTGACCTATCTATCTGATATGCAGTCATCTCCATGGACCAGAGGATTTTGTGAGCAAAATGACAAGAATACTGGGGAAATGGTGATGGCACTATAGCTGGTTTAAAATGATTATTTTCTTTTTCCTTTTCTTCCTCTATCTTCTATCTTTTTTTATTTTTTGCGCACAGTGTAAAGTCCCATAACATTTTTTTTTTTTTTAGAAAATCAGTTTCCTGTGAGAAAATATATACAAATCTAGGAATTGCTGATAATTTTTACAAATTTTAAACAACATGCTGGCTGACATGATGCTTATATTTGCATCCATTGACCACCAAGTTCACGGTGTTTAAACAACAGTCCACAGTGACAGTGCCCAACATTTTAACTTTTGTCTATAGTCCCATTGTGCCCTGCATGCAACTCCATTATAAGATTCATAATGGTGTTTTAATTTGGGGGAGATAGTTTTGTTTTCCTGATACATTTAGAAGATTTTAAATGCCTTAATTATGGCAGGATTTTTTGTTGTTGCTCTCTTTTTATTCCTTCCCACTTACAATTTTGCATAGTGCCTGCATTCTGGTATTAGGTTAATTTTTGTTCAGTTATTATTTCTTGTGTGAGAAGCAGATACATGTGTGAGAAAATAGTAACTGCTAACCTTCCTGAGCACACGCAATGTGTCAGACACTGGTAAGACACCATTATTATCACCATCTTACCAAGGAGGAAGTGAAGGCAGAGAGAAGTTAAGTAAATTGCCTAAAATTAATGGCTTATAGTTTTGAACTCAGTCATAATTACTGAATTGCATGCTTCTAACCACTGTGTTAAACAATAACAGGTGTAATTTAATGACTGGCCAGGACACACACCACACAGAAAATGGAAACACAGAGTTTCAATGCATAACAAAAAAGCAGGTCTGACTGTGGGAGTGAAGACTGTGTGATGTTCTCTGATAGGACACCGATAGACTCCAATCATATAGGAAGTGACTTCTACCTGAATTTTTATTTTGGGGAGAAAGCCAGAATAACCTGGCAAAATAGAATGAAAAACATGGAGTTGTGCATTTCATAGTTACTATAATAACAAAAAAGGTTTACTCAGCTAAAAAAAATTGAAAAGAGAAAACATTAGGACAGTAACAATCTCTTGACAAAACAACCTTTTTTCAAGGAGAAACAGGAACAAACAAATGAAGTAGTAACTAGAAATATAAATGCATGAGTTTTATGGTATGAAAACTTTGAAACACGCATGACAAATAATTTAGGTATTTCAATTCCCTTGCTTATTAGGTGATACTTTAAAATTTCTTTTTCAGCTTTTCTTGTTTTCTATGTTATGTATGCATCATTTTAATGAATTTGCATGAAAAGTGTTATTTATGAAAACCTTTTTAAAAAAAGTATATTTCCTCTTCTCATGTACTTAAATATTCATATTTTTAAAAGTATTTTACTATTTTCACTGAAACTATTTTACTATTAACAGATGTATTAAGAAATTGTAAAAGGTAGCTTTTTCTTCTGATTTGGGAAGCAAAATTAAAATTAAAGTTAACTATTAGATTAAAGGAAAATATAAGGGCACACATGCATGTGTTTATGCACATATTTGGGTACATGTTTAATTACCATAACATCAGGCACAGTATTGATATTTACAGAGTATCAATATGTAGCCTTCTATTAAGGTCTGGAAGAAAGCAGAGATATATAATAGAATTCTTCACACTGAGAGATTTGCAACTCTTCAGAGTCACTAAAGTCATAGAAAAAAGAAATGGGCCAGGCTTGGTGGCTCAGTCCGTAATCCCAGCACATTGGGAGGCCGAGGCGAGTGGATTGCCAAAGCCCACAGGTTTGAGACCCGCAACTTGGCAAGACCTCGTCTCTACAATAAATCAAAAACTAGCCAAGCATGGTAGAGGCGCCTGTAGTTTTAGCTACTTGGAAAGCTGAGGTGGAAGGATCACTGGAGCCCAGCAGGTCGAGGCTATGGTGGCTGGGAGTGTGCCACTTCACTCCAGTCTGGGTGATGGAGTGAAACATCAACTCAAAAAAAAAAAAAAAAAAAAGAAAAGAAAAATGAAAAGAAAAGAAAAAAGAAACATACTGGTAACATATTTTACATCAACCTATGAAAATATACACACTAGGCCAGGCTCGGTGGCTCAACCTGTAATCCCAGCACTTTGGGAGGCTGAGACAAGTAGATCGCCTGAACCCACGGGTTCAAGACCCGCCTGGGCAACTTGGTGAGACCTCTTCTCTACAATAAATAAAAAAATTTGCAGGGAGTGGTAGTGTGCATCTGTAGTCTTGGCTACTTGGAAGGCTGAGGCAGAAGGATCCCCAGAGACCAGCAGGTCGAGGCTGCGGTGGCCAGGAACATGCCACTGCTTTCCAGTCTGGGTGACAGAGTGAGACTCCAACACAAAAAAAAAAGAAAAGAAAAAAAATATACACTCTAGTTACAATTTTAACAAGTGAATGTGATAATAAGCAGTTTGAGAGGTTGATTATTTATGGGAGGAAGTAATAGCTGCAACTATGAATATCCTCTTTCACAGAAAAAGGAATTATTTAAAATCATGGGTTATTTTCCCCTGAATATTGGTAAGAAGAAAACATCAATTCAATCATATAAGGAAATAGTGAGTAGGAACTATTGTAACATATTTTGTTGAGTAGAATTTATGTTATAAAATAAGCAAAAATATTTATACGTATAAAGTGAGAAAGAATTAACAGTGACTATTCTTTACACGTTTCTCTCTCTCTCTCTCTCTCTGTGTGTGTGTGTGTGTGTGTGTGTGTGTGTGTGTTTGTTTGTCTATATATGAGAGTATGGGAGAGAGATCAAGGTAAAGAGCTAGGTAGTTTGATGACCACTTATGTACCTCACCCAGACTTGTACCACACATTTTTAAAATAAAAAGTAAGAGAAAAAAAAAGAACTAGATTGTTGAGCTAAGCCTGTTGACTGGGATTATTCTTTGGAAATCAACTGAGTAGAACAAAGAATGGACCTTACAAAGGTGGTAAGATAATTAAACAAGAGTATAAAATGCAGCATAATGTAAGAGTACAAAAATATTAAATATTTACCTATGTATATATAAAACAAAACAGATATCTGTTATGCATTGTTGCTATTTTGTTTCTTAATTACTACAGTGACTTTTAGTTACAATGTAACTTTGATTTTGTTCTTTCTAAAATTATGTTAGATTTATGAGGTACATGTGCAGGTTTGTTTGCTTGACGGTGAGGTTTGGGTAAATTTGAATAATGGATACTGGGAAAGCCAATATGATACGTTCTCCACCTGATCTTAGACTATTTCCTTTCAACCTATTTATACATTGTGATTCTTAATATATTTCATTGGAATAGAAAGAATATCATTTATTAGTAATTCTGGTTCCAAAATAACTCAAAATTCCAGTTTTGAGACTATAAAAACATGTCAAAGTGTCTATACTCATTCTGCTCTGTTTATCTTCTTTTTAAGTTTTTTAATTGACAAGTAAAAATTGTATGTAGTCATGCTTTCATGTTTTGAAATAGATTTACAATATGGAGGCTAAACTAAGCTATTTGCCATATACATTATCTCACATATGTATCACTTTTTATGTGAAAACATCTACTCTCTTCCCAGTTTTCAAGTATACAAAATATTAACTATAGTCATTATGCTGAGTAGTAGATCTCTTGAACTTATTACTCCTGTCTACTGAAATTTTGTGTCCTTTGACCCACATCTCTCCAATTTTCCCCACCCTAGCTTCTGGTAAACTTCTCTTTTTAAATTTAAGTTATTTTATGTCTTTACTGTAAAATAATTCCTACATATTTAAGACACTTCCTTCCTAAAGAGAATAATGACCATGTTTGAAACTCATGCAATTGTTTGATAGTATCATCAGTGAAGCAACTTTGTACAATGTAGATGAACAGAGTTGAAAGCAGTGCAGTAATCTTGCTTTCTTTATTTTAAAAAAGTGTTCACCAACTTCCTCTGCTTTCATCAGAATATATGACAATTTAATGCATTTCAGTATAGATGTTTTTAGATCACTTATTACTTGTGATATTATGAAATATATATTAGGTCTTCAACTTTATTCCATGGCACACAACTCTTAAAATCCTTAGCAACTCCAAGGTATGTCTTTTTGTATGTTTCAGGTTGACTAATGGCTAGCAGCCCCAGACAACTTCAAAATGGGTCTTGTCACCAGAAAAATTATGTTCTGATTAAAGAGTTGGGACTTTCAGTTCCACTCTCTAAACTCCATGAGGGGTAGGGGACTGAAGAGTAAGTTTATCACCAGTGGTCAATGATGTAATCATTATGCCTACATAATGAGGCTTTCATTAAAATAAAAAAGGACTGAGTTTGGAGGACTTCCAGACATCTGAACACATGAAGACTTCCAGGAAGGTCAGTGAGAACTCAACCACGTTCAAGGAAGGGTGGCAATGTAACAGGGACAGAAGCTCTTGGGGGACCCTTCCAGACCTTGTCTTATGTATCTTTTTATCTGGTTATTTTTTTGTGTCCTGTAAAGCATCTTTTTAATAAACTGTGATACATGAAAATAAGTTTTTTTCTGAGTTCTGTGAACCACTCCAGCAAATTAATTCAACCAAAACAAAGGATTGTGCAAACCCCATTTTGAAGCTGGTTGGTTAGAAATTCTGAAGGTTCAGTCTTGAAACTGATGTCTTGGGAACCGAGCCCCTCACCTGTGCATACTATCTCCAGGTAGTTAGTGCCGGAATTGAATGAGAGGACACCCAGCTGCTGTTGCATACTTGATTCCTGGCTTTTTGGTGGGGAGAGACTTGTCACATTTGATATCACAGGTGTCTTCTGTGTTGATGTGCTATGAGAGCAGAGGAAAAACACTTTGAGTATGTTTTTCTTTTTTCACTCACACTTTTCCTTATATCATGTTATTTGCATTTCAACTTTCAAGCTAAATATCTCTGGACTGTTTTTGTAGTCAAGTTTGTTGTTGTTATGATTCACTCTTTCATATGGTGAATAGAATAATAGGTTTCCCTCTTATTATCCAATGACATGGTCATCACCACTCTTATGACAGATATTTTCATTCAATCATATAAATTGTATTTCACTCTTATTTAATATAAAGCTTAATATCATGACAAACTTGTTATAGTTTTTATTATAGAGAGTGTACTGTCTCTTTTTACATGATCTAAAATGAAATGGAAGGCAACCAACTCATTTTAAGCTCTTTAGTGGTATAAATTACATGAGGTCAAACTACCCAGCATGTGACTGTGAATCTGAAGGAATTTTAGAATCTGTGACGACTTTATGGGGTAACGTCATATAATCCGGTGTGGCAACTGAAATTCAATGAGTTTAAAGGAATTCTCTTAGCATTAAAATGTCCTATGATTATTTCTCTCCTCAAATTTTTTTTTTAATAAAGCTGGGCACAGTGAATCAAGCCTATAATCCCAACACTTTGAGAGGTCGAGATGAGAGGATTGCCTAAGTCCAGTTGTTTGAGACTAGGCTGGGCAACTTAGAGAGACCTCCTCTCTACAATAAATCAAAAAAATTAGCTAGGTGTGGTGGAACATGCCTGTGGTTCCAGTTACTTGGAAGGCTGAGGTGGAAGGATTGCCCTGAGTCTAGCAAGTCTAGGATGCGGTGACCATGGACGTGCCACTGCACTGTAGCCGGGGCAACAGAAAGAGACTACAACTAAAAAAATAAATAAAAATAAAAAAGGAAAAAAAACCCCAAATAAATAAATGTAAATGGTTAGGAAAATAAATACGGTCAATAAGTATTTACAATATCTAAAACCAATTTAATCCAATTTTGCCCATTGAGTCTATTTGTTTTGGTTTGAATGAATAATTCTTGTTCTAAATTCATGTTGGATATCTAAGGACTGTTCAAATTTAATCACATGTAAGAAAAGTGCCTAGAATGTCTAGAAAGTTCACAAAGTCACTAAAATTCACTGAAACAAAACAAAACAAAATTTTCCAGGATGTACTGGCCTGGGAAATTATGGATTGTGTTATCTCTCTCCCCTACCCCTGCTCTTTTTCTCTTTCCCCCCTTTTTTCTCTCCTCCCCTCTCCCTCTTCCTTTACCCCCTTCTCTCTCTCTCCCTTCTCATGCCCCTACCTTTCTTTTTTTAAAGTTATAGTTAAAGAGAATATCCAGAGACAAAAAGACATCTAGATTAAGGAAGTAAATAAATAAACATGAAATTAGAAGTAAATAAAGAATATGAGAACTATCATAAAAAATGTTCACATACTAACATTAATTTGAATGCACATGTGCAATTTTACATTTTTCCAGCAACAGTAAGTGCCCCAAGCAATCCTGTGTACTTCATTGAGATAAAGCACCACTATGTGACTATATTCTAAAATGAAACTGGTCATTTAAGATTTATATGAAGCCAGGCCCGGTGGCTCACCTGTAATCCCGCACCTTTGGGAGGCTGAGGTGAGTGGATTGCCTGAGCCCGTGGGCTCGAGACCCGCCTGGCATCTCTACAATAAATCAAAAAATCAGCCGGGCGTGGTAGTGCATGCCTGTAATTCCAGCTACTTGGAAGGCTGAGGTGGAAGGATCGCCGGAGCCCAGCAGGTCGAGGCTGTGGTGGCCGGGAGCGGCCACTGCACTCCAGTCTGGGCAACAGAGTGAGACTCCAACTCAAAAAAAAAAGAAGATTTATATGAAAAGACACTGAGTTCACTTAGAAATAAAAGGGCCTGTTATGCCTGGTCTGAACAATGCCAACACAAAAACAAAACGAACTAAAAAGTTAAATGATCAAGTAGCCACAAATCCACATGAATTTTCAACATCTGCATACTTTACTCATACAGTCAACTCTTTTTACACAAGAGGTTTGCATGTTTGTAGCTATTTGGCATTATTTAGACACAGACCAAAGCAAGATACAATAAGTCACTAGCACATCCCACAGTCCCTGAAAATTGTTGACATTTACAGGCACACAAACTGATAAAGAAAAGAGTATGCAAATGCACAAAGAAAGCATTTTAAAATGAAAGATGGCAAGATATAAGCTAAATAATCTTTTATGGATCCTTTTAGCTTTAATTACACTGCAGACCAACTTGAATCACTTAACTACTCAAATTTCTTCTCAACTCATTACTTTATTTTTAATGGAAATAGTATTTGTATCTGTATATGAAAGTTATTTATAGTAACTACTATACATATTTATTATAAAACTAATATTAATCACAAAATTCAGGTTAAAGGAATATGTAAAGTAAAATATGGACTTTTATGATGCCATTTAAAGAGAATAACTTTTTGTGGTTATTTTTCAGACAATGTTTAATGTGTAATTATACTCCTGCTAAAAATTGAATTATAAAACACACACTGCCAGATCCCTGCCTTTATCCGATAGCATGTGGTCAATATATATCAGCACAATACACAGATTTATTTCTTTTCTTTTGTCTGAATTATTGCCTTTATATTTCAGTTTTTAAAAATATCTGGTAATATAAATATTCTTACAAGTACATATCTCAGCTGCTTGAATATAAATTTTACTACTAGTATAAAAATACATTGATTTTAATGAACATGTATTTATTTTGTTCTTGATTAATCCTTACAAAGTTACTGTTGCACCATTTTAGAGACAGAAAAACCAAGTCTCAGCAAAATTATATAGTTTGTTTAAGGTGTCATTGCTTGAAAGTTTTTGAACCCTAGAATGTCTGACTTCAGAGCCTAACCACATAACTTCTATGTTTCTAATACTCCAATATGAATAAAAAATGTATTCTGTTAACACAATTAATTTTTAACCCTCCAAATTTCTTTCTTATATTTATAAGTTTTGAACTAGCTGCCAATTTCTTACTAGTTTTAATGTTACAAAAGACTAGGTATAAAATAAATTAAAAATTACATTAGATATTATTTTAACTTATCACTCTCAAACTAAAAGAGAATCAAAATTCTGCCTCTTGATTATCTAGATTCTTGATTCTCTCATCTTGATCATTAAAACAAATAAGCTTGACCGTCATGAAGACTTCTCTTTAATGTTCAGTGTTTATGAGACTGATAGAGGACTTCAGTCCTATTTGGAAAAACAGGATGTTGCATTTTTGCAATGAATTGGCTCTTTCCCAAATCAAAGGCATATAGTATGAAAAATACCACATATATAAGAAATATTTAATACAATGTATATAAGCAATTACATTTTTATTTTTGAGTTGGAGTCTCACTCTGTCACCCAGACTGGAGTGCAGTGGCCGC
>NW_007261698.1:20913-21575 GCF_000164805.1 Carlito syrichta | reverse complement strand
ATGTATTCTGTTAACACAATTAATTTTTAACCCTCCAAATTTCTTTCTTATATTTATAAGTTTTGAACTAGCTGCCAATTTCTTACTAGTTTTAATGTTACAAAAGACTAGGTATAAAATAAATTAAAAATTACATTAGAGACGGGGCAAGATGGCGACGGCATAGGTGAACTGGTGAGATTCTCTGAACGGACCAAGACTGCAAACTGCTGAATAGACAGACTGTAAAGCAGAGGGAAAAGTGAACAAAACCAGAAGACCCTCATAAGGAAGAACAGGTCATTGCAGAAGAGAAATAAAAGCAACCCCACCTTCCCTCAAAAACAGAATTGAAGAGGGGGAGGGAAAGGGGGAAGGGGAGGGAAAGGGGGAGAGGGAGAAAAATCTACAGAAATGAAGAAAAACCAAAAGAAGAGTATGCGTCTCTCCCAGACGCCTGGGAGAGCAGACACTGAGAAAACTGACTTTGGAATACAAACAATGAAAAGTCCCCAGAATGAAGGGTCTCAAAATGCAAATGTAGATATCAAAACAATAATGGAGAGATTAAAAAGAATTGAGGAGACACAAGAAGAAACTAGGAAGGAGCTGATATCTGAGATAACAGTAATAAAGAATACTGTGAATGAAATAAATAACAAATTGATAAGCATGGAAAGCAG
>NW_007261698.1:0-20893 GCF_000164805.1 Carlito syrichta | reverse complement strand
TCAAACTAAAAGAGAATCAAAATTCTGCCTCTTGATTATCTAGATTCTTGATTCTCTCATTTTGATCATTAAAACAAATAAGCTTGACCGTCATGAAGACTTCTCTTTAATGTTCAGTGTTTATGAGACTGATAGAGGACTTCAGTCCTATTTGGAAAAACAGGATGTTGCATTTTTGCAATGAATTGGCTCTTTCCCAAATCAAAGGCATATAGTATGAAAAATACCACATATATAAGAAATATTTAATACAATGTATATAAGCAATTACATTTTTATTTTTGAGTTGGAGTCTCACTCTGTCACCCAGACTGGAGTGCAGTGGCCGCTCCCGGCCACCGCAGCCTCGCCTGCTGGGCTCCAGCAATCCTTCTGCCTCAGCCTTCCAAGTAGCTGGAACTACAAGCTACATTTTTATGTAACATTGTGTTTATTGAAGCTGAATGTTTTTATATTAGGTTAATATAGTGTGAATTTTTAACATTAAATCCCATATACATCTTTCTCTCCTTTTAAAACAAAAGTTTAGATAGATGCCATTTATGGCACATTTGATATTCTCCTTGTTTCATGTTCTTTTTGTATTGGCACATCTGATTTATTAATGTGCCTGCATACATTAGAAAAGATATTTGTGCATCATGAATCCATGTAACTACCTTATTCTTGTATGTGTTTATGTTCTTTTTCTATTCAAATTGTGAAATTTGTCATTAAGCCACAACCAACCTGTGAAATCTGTGATCCCCTCTCTGTAATTTATAGCTAAAGACTCCATGATCAATTATGACTGTACTTAAACATTTAATCAGTGGCATTAGCACAACAAATGATGAAAATGACCTGATTTCAATTTAATAAAGTCAGTTATTTTATGGCAGATACACATCAATCTGTAATTAATATACTTTCTGGGATTTAACATTCAAGGTAATAATCAAAATTTGTTGCCAATACAGATTTTTAAAACAACTTTTCCCCTATTTTATAGCTATTACATTTTAGCAATTGTCCCTCATGACAAACTTAATATGTTATTAAGTTAAATCAAATCACAATAAGTTGCTTTCAGATTATGATGACTTTTTTTTTTTTTTTAACTTTTGCAATCTTGCCTTTTGGTATTTTGATCTTAAATTTCTAATGCATTTTGTAAACCTAACATACTCAGTTAATTTATTTTTCATTTTCACAGTTGTATAACTGCTAAGGTATATATTAATAACTTCTAAATGTAAAAATGACACCTATTATATTAGGACATCATCATTCAAATTCCCATTATTGTATTAGTAGTACCAATAAAAAGCTTTAAAATAAAAAGTGAATTTTTTTTCCTTAAATTTGCAAACTTATTTTACAAGAAATAAAACCAGAAGTCCAGGCACTGTGGCTAATATGTCCGCTTTTGCAATGCATGGAAATCTGTGGAAAGAACATAGTTTTTCTAAACTACATAAGAAATAATTTTATTTTTACTTATTTATTTTTGAATTTTTAATTTTAAAGATGTGGGGTACAATTCAGAATTAGGTATACAAATGTTCATTATGCAGATACCCTTGTTAATGAGGTGTGCCCCTCTGACCCTGGCAGTTTCCCACTACTGCCAATCCCATTCTCATAGTATTTTGATAATTGTTCAAGGTCTGCTTATGAGTGAGAACACATGGTGTGCTTTTCTTTGTTTCTGTAATAGATTACTGAGTATGACAGACTCTAAATCAATCCAAGTTGCTGCAATGTCTATATGTTTGTTTTTCCTTATGGCTGCATATTCCATTGTGTATACATACCATATTTTTTAATCCAGTGCAAAATAAATAATTTTAAACCAGTTTTGGTGTTTCAATCTCCTCAGTGTACACTTTTATAAGTTCAAAGCAACATGTGAATCAATCTTAATCTCTATGTTAGATTTACTTCTATTTTCTAAGTATATGCAGCTCATAAGCTATAACCTAATGGTCTAGCCACCTTGCCATTTTGTCCTGGTTGTTCATAATTGACTAGGATTAAAACGTGTTTCTTCTTGGAAAAGTCATTTTGGTCCTAGGTAACTTCAAACACAACCCCTTTTCTCTACTCTCAGCCTTAGCCTCCAACTCTGTTTCATTGTCTTAGACATAGTTTGGCTTCCTAAATGAAGCTGCCAAACCTACCTCCTGTCTTATTTAATTCATGTATTCCCTCAACACATGCACAAGTTGTAGTGTTAAGGTTCCAAATTGTGTGTGCTCCAATGGCATCACCAAATCTCTCCATCCTTTCTAAAAGATGACTAATTGGTTATGCACTTGATCTCAGATCTTTTGCTTTTTCTGAAATACTCCTTCCATCTAATGAGCTTGTTCTCATTATCCAAAGTCCAGTTCAGTCATGGCAGCTCTATGTAAAGCCTCCTACAATTCACTCTCATATGCAATTGTTGATTTTTGACTTGTTTGCTTAGCAATACTTTCAAAGTTATTGCTGTATGATTAAAGAATTCATTTGAGCTGCCTTATAGGTCTTTCCTTCCACTTCTACCTAGAGTGAAACTTGTAGTTGGGATGACTTTATGTACTACTCTTCATATTCTATTATAAGTAATATTAAATTAATCATTGATAAACTGAAAACCTTTTTTGTGATATGCTGAGGTATGCTATTAATAAGTATTGACAATGTTTTGGAAGGTGGTCAAAACAATACTTTTATGGTTAAGGAAGACATACTACTAACATCAACAGCCTCATTCTCATCAGCAGAGAGACAAATGTATATTTTCATTGAAAACAAAATTACATTGTTCATGGCAAAGTTATGATTAAACATGCTAACATTTAGCCAAAGTAATAAATTTTGCTATATTCAAATCATGGAGTGCATTTGAAAAGCATTGTGCAAGGGATTTTTCTTCATCACCTGATATTATCACTTTTGATTACTCATAAAATTTCTTCTCTCTATTCCTTACTTTCTATTAGTTTTCATATGCCAGCAAATGAATCTTTAGGATGACATGGTCTCTACTGTCTGACAATACCATTGTGAGTGATAGTTACCATCAATGTATTTATACTCTGCTCATGTTTCATCCTGACATGCAGAGAAAAGAGTACATGATGTTCTCTCAAGTTTCAAAACTTACAAGGATGTGTGACACAAAAATCAAATGAAACAGTTTATAGTAAATTGCTGTGCTGAAAACCAAATACAGACAGTCATGATCATTTTAAAAGCATTACTTTTACTGGCATTTTAATATCACTTTAATAATTCTAAATTATAAATGTTACAAAGAAAATAAAGACATACTTAGTAAATTTATTACTGGCTATCATGATGAAATGGTTAAAAGCAGTCAGTAAGCCGGACTCGGTGACTCAGCCTGTAATCCCGTGCCTTTGGGAGGCTGAGGTGAGTGGATTGCATGAGCCCGCAGGTTCAAGACCCGCCTGGGCAACTTGGCAAGACCTCAATTCTACAGGAAATAAAAAAAATCAGCCGGGCGTGGTAGCGCGCACCTGTAGTTCCGGCTACTTGGAAGGATGAAGTGGAAAGATCGCCAGAGCCCAGCAGGTCGAGGCTGCGGTGGCCAGGAGCGGCCACTGCACTCCGGTCTGGGTGACAGAGTGAGACTCCAACTCAAAAAAAAAAAAAAGAGCAGTCAGTAGAGCAAGATTACTCAAGTTTAATCTCAAATCTATTACTTATTAGTTGTGTGGCTTTGGTGATGATGCTATAAAATTCCTGTACCTTAATTTTCATGCTATTCCCATACATATAAAACATGTATAATAGTGACTTAATATGTTGCAAGCATGCAAAATTGCTACTATTGTGTTTATTTCATCTATTGATTCTGAATATTGATCCTTTTGACCCATTATACTGGTTTACTTGCATTTTAACCAACTGTCTATGGTCTCTATTTTTTTCTCTTTTTTTGAATTAGGGTCTCACTCTGCCACTCAGGCTGAAGTGTAGTGGCATGATCATGGCTCACTGCAGCCTCAACCACTTGGGCTCTGGCAACCCTTCCTTCTCAGCTTCCTGAGTAGCTAGGACTACAGGAATGTACCACCACACTCGGCTAATTTTTTTGGAGATTCATTCACTATGTTGCCCAGACTGGTCTTAAACTCATGGGCACAATAAATTCTCCCACCTTGGTCTCCTGAGATACTGGGATTACAGGTATGAGCCACTGCACCTGTCCCCAGTGCTTCCGTTAATATCAACTCTTTAATGTCTACTATTCAGTGACACCTCTAATTGTTCTAAAGAATAATTTTTAAAATACAAACAGCCAAAAGAAACATTTCATTAATTATGCTAAACAAGCATACATATTGAACATGTATTTTAATACTTTGAGTTCAAACAGCAACATCATGGGGACCACTACCACCTGATTGTATTCAAAGATCTTCTCCAGAAAGATTGCTTCAGACAGCCATTATTTAGTCTTTTAAAGTCCAGGCATTATGTTAGAGACAAATAGATTTTCACAAAATAGATCTTTGGGGTTCATTTGAGAGTCTGTTTTGAGTCCTGCTTAAAACTATCAGTAATTTTGAAATGATATAAACATATCATCCCTATCATTGTGAAGTAATTCAATCCTATTTTTGGCATAAAATAAGCCTCAAGGTCTTTTAAATACAGGGAAAATATTAGTCAGCTCATGCTATGCTTTTGGGTATCTTCTACTTACATGTATTGGCCTTTTACTGACACACAAAAAGCACATTCCCTCTTTCTCTATGATTACTGCCTCTACGTTTTGATTCACCTTCTCAAAAAATAATTTACCATTATTATGATCAAGTTCTTAAAATCAAAACACTTTATTATTATGAACTTAGAGTCTCAGTTTTTACTAGCACCACCAACTGAACATTTAAAGCAACAGCAATGAATAGTACTCTGGAGATATAGACATAATCTTCAAATACACTTGATTCTAAAATGACCTTATATATCCCCCACCCTATAGTCAAAACAAACGATTTTATCTTTAAAAGTAACTGGACAGTGGTGTTGGTGTTCACATTCCAGGCTTTATATTTATACTGGAGACATTTGATTTAAACAGATTTCTGAGAATCGATCTCGTACCCATTACTGTGATGGCTTCCATAAAATTTGAGACTCTGTACCAGTAACACCACTAGGGAAAATAAAGCTGTAGAATAAACATAAATTTAATCCACAACACCAAGAGCTATGACCATAATCTGTCATGTGCTGTGCTTCCTGCTGGAAGCTGGAAGAAGGATGACACTTTAACTGAAGATATAAAGCTGAATGTCCTATGGCATTGTTCTGTAGTCATCGTGTTTTTGATAATACTTACTGAGCATTTGCATGCACTAGTCAGGTAAATGCCAGGTATCCAATGCCTCTCAGACTATAGGAACTCAATGAGAGTTTGTGTGTTATGAAACAAATGTAGGAAATCATTCTTCACATTGACAAGAATCTGGAGAATTTCCTGTAGTAGACAAGCATGATAAGGCTTCCCTCACAAGGTGCTGACAGACTGTTTTACTAGAGTGAAGATGAAAAGTGATGAACAGGAAAGAACCTTTGTAAAAGCATGTAAGAAGTTTGGGGAACACAGTCACAAAAAAAAAAAAAATTCAAGTGAACAAAAAAGATATTAACCTAAAAATCACAACTTAGATAAGAAGTTTGGAAAATACAGATTTGGTTTGACTTAAATTTGACTTAAATTTTTAAAACTCAGCATATTGAGAAAAATAAAAGAAAACCAAGAGAGTTTTAAAATATGTGTCTCTGCTGAGTTTCTTTTCCTTCTCTCATCTGGACTTTTTTGTGACAAGATTATTATTTACCCTAATGTAACTTCAAATTAAGTTTTACTGCTAACAAAACAACAAAATGAGAGAAATCTTGGTGATAAGATAGAACTACCATTATTCTAGAGAGTATTTTACAGTGTGTAATTAGTTTGAGAAGCATAAAAGAAGCCTCAAGTTCTCTTAAATAATAACCTACAACTGAATTACCTTGACTTTATAAATTGACCGAGTTGGTATGTTTGAATTCTTTATCCCATGTATTTTGCAATGTCATCCATTTGTATCTGTCTTGAATTAACAAAATTCAGCTATTCAGATTGACTTATCACCAATGGAGTTTTAAAAGCTTGGTAATAGGTCAGATGTGGTGGCTCAAGCCAGTAATCCCAGCAATTTGGGAGGCTGAGGAGAAGATCGCCTGATCTAGTGGGTTCGAGACCAGCCTGAGCAATGTGGTGAGACCTCGTCCCTATAACAATAACAAAATTTAGTTTGGTGTGGTAGTGGGTGCCTGTAGTTCTGGCTACCTGGAAGGTTGAGGCAGAAGGATCGCTGGAGCCCAGAAGGTCAATGCTGGGTTGACACTGAGTGTGCCACTGCACTCCATCCTGGACGACAGAGTGAGACTCCAATTCAAAAAAAAAATCCTGGCAATATTGTTCTTTATATATCCCACAAAGTTTAAATAAATAAAATGCAAATGAAGTCAAGTCTTTTGTGTTCTGGTTATTAAATCTATAAAGGCTGAGTTTAAAATTTATGGAGAAAGATGATTTATATGAAGTCTACCAAACAGTGACTTAATTGATAGGTAGTCTCATTCAAGAGACTATTACTCCAAGCCTGAAATGTTAGTTGAAAATACATTACTTTGCAATGTATGACTATACATATATTTTAAAAATTAAAGATTTTTAAAAATAAGACTTATTAGACAACTAATGCTAAAGAAAAATTGTAAGCTAAAACTAACTTGATAATATATGAATGGACTCCTCATATACCACACTGTTTGAAAAAAGACAGAATAGTGACAGATTAGCAGTTTTAGGCAGCTTTATATGTTATAGAGTTATATACCATTTTATTACTAATTAGGAGTTTATGAATTGAGAAAAGATCAGTTTCAAATAAATTTAGAGTTTCTCAGTATTGCTAGTCCTTCAAAACTTTTGTGAATGCTCTAAAGACCTCTCTTAAATTTTACTATTCTTTAACTTTCCTTATGATACTTGCCTAGTTAACTCATCTCACCCAAAGCCCCAAGTCATTAAGTAATCCATTTCCATAATATCTTCATGAACACAGAATTCCTTAGCTCAATATACACACTGCCAACACACATTTTATTTTTTCATTAATTTATGAAATTAAGAATGTCACTATTGCACTCTGCTGTTCTTAGTCTTCACCCCTGTGAAAAAATGGCTTACCAATGACCATTTAATTATCACATGACAGTCTTCATCTTCTTAAACTTCCCTCTTAAAAAATTTCCTTTCTTAAAACCCTTATGATCTTGAGAAAACTAACCCTTCAAATGCAGTGTTTTTTCCCTGTACAAAAAGTTGGTACCTAATTTTTATGTTATTCATAGAAATAACTGAAGTAATATATGAAGTAACCATGGTACAATGGAAAGTCAAAATGGTAACTATTAAATTGTTTGCTACTAGCCTTCTAATTGGTTTCTTCATCTCTAATCTATCTTCTATTCAGTCAACACTGCTAATAATTTGAAAATTTTACGCTCAAGTTCAAATGTGTTCAGTATACCCCTCTTACAATCATGCACATCCAAGTTTTCTTTCTAGCTCAATCCACCCCATTCTCTAAAGATATTCAGTAAAATCAGGACAGGGTTTCATGTTTCTTTCTGCTTGCTTCTGCCATTGTGCTTTTGCTTGAAACTTGGTTGTTCTATTCTTCAAAAATCCTCCTCATACATTAAGATCTAAGATCTGAACTCTTTCATGAAGTCTTCATGAATCACCTTAGTAAGAAAATGAGTGTCCTGGTGCTCATATTGCTTTTAGCACTCTGCAATATCCATAAGGCACTTTGTGGCAGCTTGTTTCATGGAGTGTAGATAGTCAGTACTCCATCAGTTCCAGAGATCCTCAGTAGACTTTATTTATTTTTATAAGCCTTGTTCACTTAGACAATGACTAGCAGAAAGTAGGTGTCTCAAAATATTGAAAAATGTTGGAGACCTACCTGGGCAGCAAGACCTCATCTCTACAATAAATCAAAAAATCAGCCGGGCATGGTAGCACATGCCTGTAATTCTGGCTACTTGGAAGGCTGAGCCAGAAGAATCATTGGAGCCCAGCAGGTCAAGGCTGCGGTGGCCGGAAGCGGCCACTGCACTCCAGTCTGGGCGACAGAGTGAGACTCCAACTCAAAAAAAAAAATTGAAAAATGCATGAACCTGTACTACACATGCACATTAGTTGTTAGAATACACTATACCAGAGTTCTGGGAAGATGGCATTGGAGCAGCTTGGTCTGTGAGACCCTCTGTGAAAGAGAACACATAAATAATCTGGCTTTCTCCTAGGGGCTGAAGCTCCCATTGTTGGCAGCCTGCTCTTCACACAGAGCTCAGCCATGGCCACCGCTCAAACATCACAGTGATCTGGGCACCCGCTGCAGCCGCTGATGCTGCTGCCACTGCAGCCACTGCAGTCATCGCCCCACCCATGCCTGAGGTGACCTGTGACTTCAGACCGTGAAACCCCTGCAAGCACAATCTACTGAGATCGCTGTTGTTGCCACACCACCATCATGTCCCCCCTCTCCCAGAGCCAGGCTTGTGGAGCTCCTTCCGTGTATGTGAGGCCATTGCCACCAGCACCGTTATTGTTGCCAGTTCCCTTCTGTCCTGGGCACCCTCTGACTTCTGCCCTGCATGACTTGCAGGTTGCCGCAGGTGCAGATAAAGATCAACTGGGGTGGTAAGAGAGCACCACATGCTGGGGATCCAAGGTAACAACATCAAAAGAGGAAAGACAGAAGCTCTTCCCCCTTGGTAAATAGACACAACCAGATCTGAGTGATAGACTGGGCAGGGAGTCCAAATCTGAACTGCTCTTCACAGCAGGCCAGGGGCAACTGACCCTAACTGTGAACAAATCTACCAGGATGCAAAGACATCTAGAAATCAGAGCTGAAAGAACATTGGACTTAAAGGAAAAGTCTCAGAGTATGCTTGATTGGTTCTGGTAGTTTACTGACTTTATTCTATTCCTTTTGTTTTGTTCTTTTTTAAAATTGCTCTTTAAACCCCATCTTTGTATAGAGGAATAGCATACAAATAAGGAGGTTGGTTAGCTTGTACATTAGCATCATTGTATGTTTTCATTTTTTCATATGGTTGTTGATTAGTTTGTAGTCATGGTTTATTGTTTTTATTTGTTTCAGTCTTTGTGTCTCTCTTCATTTGTTGGTATGCTCATCTGTTTACCCTCTTACTCCTCTCTCTCTCCACTTCCATCTTCCCCCCACTGTCTGTTCCATTCTCTTCCCTCTGTTAACCTCATTTTGCTTTCAGGGAGTAAACCTACAACCCCACTGCATGGACAGATTCCAAGGCAGTGGGAAGTGGACTTCAGATTATTCATAACCCTGTTGGAGGATACTGGTATCTGCAGATAGATTTTGAATCACAGCTCCCCTCTTAATTAAATCACAAAACTGCAAAAAGGACTGCCCCCCAACCTATAGTCCCACTCCAGAACTGAACAAAGCAAGAGGATATACATAAAGAAGAATAGGAAATTGAACAAACAGAAGTAAAAGCAACCTCTCCACCCCTGAATAACAGAATTAAAGAAGACAGGGAAGTAGAGGGCAGGAAAAAGTAGGGAGGGAAAATCTGCACAAATGAAGAAAAACCAAAAGAAGAATATAGGACTCAGACGACCCCAGGGAGGTCAGACACTGAGAAAACAGACTTTGGAACACAAACAATGAAGAGACCCCAGAATGACTGATCACACGCAACAAACCCAGACATCAAGATATTAATAGAGAGAATTAAAAAAATTGAGGAGACAAGAGGAACATAGGAAGGAGCTGATGACAGAAATAACAGCAGTAAAGAATACTGTGATGGAAATAAATAGCAAACTAAGAAGTATGGAGAGCAGAATTAGCCAACCAGAAGAAAGAATCTCAGAGCTTGAAGACCAAAATACAGAACTAAACGAAACTGTCAAAAACATAGAAAAGAAGCTTAAAAAGACAGAACAAAACCTTCAAGAGAAGAATGATTACCTCAAGAGACCAAACCTAAGAGTAATTGACCTTCCTGAGGCAGAGAGAGAAACAGAGGCCACAATGGAACAAACATTTCATAAAATCATTCAAGAAAACTTCCCTCATCTCATCAATGATGCAAAAATTCAAACACAAGAGATTCAGAGAACCCCTGCAAGACAGCAAATGAGAAGAGCAACTCCCAGACACATAATAATTCACCTAAACAAAGTAGGCATAAAAGAAAAAATCCTATAGGCAGCAAGAAAAAGAGGTCAGACTACCTACCAGGGAAGACCAATTAGAATAGCAGCAGATTTATCTACAGAAGCCCTCCAGGCTAGGAGAGCTTGGAGCACTATCTTCAAAGTTCTGAAAGGTAAACAATTCAACCAAGAATAACCTACCCAGTCAAGCTAAGCTTCATCAGTGAGGGAGAATTGAAATCTTTCCCAGATATCCAATCCCTAAGAACCTATGCTGCCACCAGACTACCTCTACAAGAAACATTTAAGAAAGTATTGAACACAGAAAAAAAGGGAAAAAAAAGAAACATTCTTCACAAGAGTACAGGTAAAAGATTAAAAACACACATGAACCAACTCCAAAACCAAAAGAAAGACAACAAACAAACAGGAACAACAACAACTCTTAAGAACTTTATGACAAAGATCAACTCTCACATTTCAATAAGTAGCCTGAATGTGAATAGACCAAATGCACCACTGAAAAGACACAGAATGGCAAAATGGATAAAACATCATCAGGCAACAATTTATTTCCTTCAAGAGACTCACCTCACTAGAAAGGACACTCACAGACTCAAGTAAGAGGATGGGAAACACATTTTCAAGTGAACAGAACACAAAAGAAAGGAGGCCTCACGATCTTATTCTCAGACAAAATACCCTTTGAGCTATCAAAATTTTAAAAAGATACAGAAGGCCACTATATAATGATGAAGGTTCAATCCATCAACAAGAAATATCTATCCTAAACATATACACACCCAACATAAGAGCACCAACTTTCATAAAGCAGCTTCTAGGTAAGCTCAAAAAAGATATTGACTCCAACACTATTATAGCTGGGACTTTAATACCCCACTCACAACCCTAGACAGATCATCAGGAAAAAAATAATCAGGAATGAGATCTGAAACCTCAATGTGACTCTTGACCAAATGAACTTAATTGATACCTACAGAACAATCCATCCAAAGACCACAGAATATACATTCTACTCATCACCACATGGAAAGTACTCTAAGATCATTCACATACTTGGCCATAAATCAAGCATAAGCAATTTTAAAAGATTGAAATTTTGCCATGCACCTTCTTGGACCACAGTGGAATAACAATAGACATCAACATCAACGATGTTCCTCCAAAACCCACAAAGATATAGACACTAAGCAGCATGATGCTAAGCAACTCCTGGGTCAATGATGAAATCAAAACAGATATTAAAAGATACCTGGAAACAAATGAAAATGAAGAAATTCTTACCAAAATCCTTGAAAGCAGTAGTAAGAGGGGAATTCACATCTCTACAAATGCACTTGAAGAAAATGGAAGGATCACAAGTTAACAGCGTAGCAAGTCACCTAAGGAAGCTGGAAAAGCAAGACCACCAAAACCCTAATTTCAGCAGAAGAATCCAGATCACCAAAATAAAAACCCCAAACCGGGACATATAAGACAAAAATAAAATACAAAAAAAATCAATGAAAGAAAAAGCTGGTTCTTTGAAAGTATAAACAAGATTGATGGTCCCCTAGCTAGACTGACCAAGAAAAAGAGAGAAAAAGCCCAAATAAACACAATCAGAAACAAAAAAGATGAAGTCATATCTGACCCTGAAGAAATACAAAAGATCATTAGAGATTACTATGACCACTTGTATGGAAACAAACTTGAAAACCTTAAGGAAATGGAGGATTTTCTGACATCACACAGCTCGCCTAGGTTGAAACAAGAAGAAATTGAGACCCTAAATAGATCAATAACAATAAAGGAAATTGACTACGTAATAAGAAAACTACCTACAAAAAAAAGCCCTGGAGCAGATGGCTTTCCAGCAGAATTCTACAATACATTTAAGGAGAGCTGATACCAATCCTACTGAAGGTATTCCAGGCGATTGAGAAAGATGGAACTCTCCCTGAATCATTATATGAAGCCAACATCACATTGATACCCAAGCCAGGTAAAGACCCAACAAAGAAAGAGAACTACAGGCCAATATCTTTGATGAACATAGATGCTAAAATTCTCAATAAGATCCTAGCAAACCTGATTCAACAACACATCTCAAAAATCATCCATCTTGACCAGGTAGGCTTCATCCCTGGGATGCAAGGCTGCTTCAACATTCGCAAGACAATACATGTAATTAAGTACATCAACAGATGTCAGAACAAAAACCACATGATCATATCATTAGATGCGGACAAAGTTTTTGGTAAAATCCAGCACCTCTTCTTGATAAAAACCCTCGAACATCTAGGCATACATGGAACATTTCTCAAAGCAGTAAAAACCATCTACAAGAAACGCACAGCTTGCATACTCCTAAATGGACAAAAATTGGAACCATTTCCCCTGAAAACTGGAACAAGACAAGGATGCCCACTGTCTCCCCTCCTGTTCAATACAGTATTGGAAGTCCTAGCTAGAGCAATCAGAAAAGAGAAGGGTATCAGGGTTTTCCAAATAGGAAAAGAGGCAGTCAAGTTATCTCTCTTTACAGACAACATGATTGTGTACCATGAAAACCCAAGAGAATCTGAGGCTCCTACTCTAAAAAAAATTGTTTTTTGATATAGAATATAGAGACTACAACTTATTTGGTGGAGAATTGGTGAAGAGTCCTGTAATCTTTTCCAATTTCTCTCACAATCAATTTTCAGTTACAAAATAAAGGTGGCTTGATAGAGCTCCATTGAGCAAAAGCCAGTTAATTAAAAAGCTTTTGGTCCTAAATCATGTTCCTATATTTCCTAGGGTTATTTGTCACAGAATTTTATAGTAGTCACCAAGATATTTAAGTTCAGAAACAGGTTCTAGCAACAGGGACTGAACATAAATTAAAAGGGTTTTAAATGACTACAACTTATTTAAATCCCCAACTGTACACTCTTAAACAAATTTATCTTTTTTTTTATTAGTAAAAAGCTTGCATTGATACATTTGGATAGAAAATAAAAATGGAATGCCTTTAACCAAAATCGCTTTTAATTCTTAGTGAAAGTTTAAATTACAATAGTAACTACTGTACAGAATGATGTTTGAGGTTGTTCCTTGCTGAGAGCTTTAATTTGATTTGCTTTGAATTTCTTCTGAATGCTCTAAGATTTCAGCTGACGTTGCATCAATTTTAAATCACACGTTTTCAATGAATTTAAATGCTTAAATAGAAGATATGAGGATAATAGCTAAAGAAATCAAAAATGGAAAAATTGACATAATTAAAGGAGACTATGAAGTAACATAAGTAACAGGCTCATGAAAATCGTTCTTGCTAATGTGTAAAAAATGAACATAAAGAAAGAATTTCAAAAAGAAAGTAGAGAATTACCATAGAAACATACTCTAGAAAAACAACAACAAATAAACAGATTAAACTATTCAATAACCTGGAAATAGATGTTTTAAAAGTTAGTATAAAGTAGCTTAAAGATGAAAGAAACTGAATAAAGATTTTGTTCTCCACAAAAGTGATGATTTAAAATAAGGTCTGTGAGTAAATCTAAAATTGGGAGTATTCAAATGACAAAAACAAAAGCACTCCATGCAATGAAAATGTGTCATATTTTATGTGATGTCATAAAAATCAGAAACTCTGATAAATAATAGTTTAAGCTAATACATCATGATTGCAATAGAATGGGTTATTTTTAATATATTTAATGTAAATGCTCATCTGATGAAGACTCTTTTCCAGTAAAAGAGAAAATAAACCATGTACAACTAATATAGCATGTAAAGTCTTATTTTCAAATAATATTTTCAAATATTTAATAGAGAAAACCAGTCACACAATCACATCTTTCATACATCCCATTTGAAAGCAAATGACCTATATATAAAACACACACACATATAAAACATGCACATACATAAAAATAACCCACATGTACATATATAGAACACAGTATACTGAGTACTTTTTTTCCATCATCATGGAACGAGATAGATAGGTAGATTAAATAGAAATATACATATAAATACAGATATAGGTATATGAATATATGAAGATGCAGGCTATTCATCTCTGTTTCCATCTATACATATCTGTGTGCTCTAATTTTAGTAACCACGTCTGTAGAACCAAATTCAGTCAAGACATAGTATTATAATTGCTATTCCTCCTTTCAATCTAACTATCCTTCTATTCTGTTTTAGAAGTCATTTGAATTAGTTTGAAAATATTAACCATTATATTTTTATGGAGTCAATCACATATAATCTGTGTTACTAGGAGTAAACGATGGTGCAGGTATATAGAAATTTTCAAAATAATACACATTGATTCAAAAGTCATTTTTGGACTAAATTTGTATTTGGTTGCATGTTGTGATCTCAGAATTAACAGTATTTTAAAGAAAAATTGAAAAGCATTCTGTAAATCACAAAGGGTTTAAAAAACTGCCTTGTTTAGCATCATGACTCTTGACCAACTCTTCTGAATATGTTTCATGTTCAAAGTTGTAAGAACCTCAAGCAGATGAAACGCATAAACATTCTTACTATGGAGTCTTTTTTGAAAGCAGATAAAACAGTTTCATTAATTTTTAGATGTCTTAGCAATAGGTGTCACTAATTTACTCATTCATTATATTATGCTACAAACATTTAATGAGCACTTACTCTATTTCAGGCATGTAAGGCACTGAGAACAAGACAGATATTGTCCCTACCTCACTAGATCCAGCCCCTTAACTTTGGATTTCTCAGCCTCCACAGCTACAAGAATAAGGAAGTAGCTCCAAATGCCACTGGTAGCCATTTTAACCTCTGAGAGCAATTACTGGAGGAATGACTTTGATCCTGAGGATAGTAGGAGGGAGACAGAAAGACCTTGAATTCTCGGTTTTATCCTTGATCTAATGGATAAACATACTTCTCATGAACTAAAAGCTATTGCAGAACAAATCTCCCTGTATTTGGAGATTTCAGACCACCATCTCTGGAGGACACTCACTACAGTAACAACACTCCTCAGCACCACGCCAACCTCTCCAACGTCTCCCATCTCGAGATCTACCATAACTCTTGGCAAGAGAATCTCTAACTATAGAAGTAGTGATTCCAGCTCTGTAACGACTGCAGTCCCCAACATCGTGGTGTCCCCTTTCATTAATTCCTGAGATGAATGCATTGGAGGCTCCCTTTCTCCTGCATCTGACACCCCAAACTGGGCTCACTTGGTCGGCTATCCACCCAACCTGGGGAAGGCGTTATTATGCTTCAGACTTGACCCTGGCCAGGCATGGAAGAGCACGAGTGAGCTGCGCCTTCCACGTTACTTTTCCCTGGACAGTGTGCTCCATTTTCAGAGTCCAATGTTGGACTTTCCTCGCAAACTAAGCATTTATGTCCTAGATGAGCCAGCAGGCATTGCCTGGGACATGCAAGCTAACAATGTTCTTGAGCTCCTTCTCTCAGTCAAATCGTCTTTTAAAGTTTTCCTTATTGGGAGCATGCTAGAATTTTCAGACTACCTGGTTTTCTGCTTTACTCCTCCCAAAAGCCAAGGAATATAACTCAGCCCCCAAGCAGTCACCGCACAGACACTGGCTATGTGGGCAGGTGGACACAAATCCAGCCCCAAATGGCTCGGTAGGTCCTGCACACACCGGCACCCTTGGTAATTGACCAGCCAACTTTGCAAATGTGAAATCCCCGGGCAGCCTCCGCCTGCGCAGAAAAAGGTAGTGGGCTCTTCCCCTGCAGCCACTTCCCAGAGCCCCCAGCCAGCCCCATGGTGGTGGTTGGGTCTTACCAGAAGGTGGAAGAGCTGTCCCCAGGCTCCGCGGGCAGCTGTGTCACCTCCAGGCAGCAGCATCAGTGCCTCTCGTAGCTGGCCCGCATGCCTGCCCTGACCTCTCTCACCAACTGAGCATTCCTCCAAAGTCCAGGGTGCAGCACCCGCCTGGCGGAGAGGTCTCTTGCTCTCTCTGATTGGTTTCCATCGTTGCTACAGAATTAAAACAAAGAATAACCCCAAAAGACAAAACAAGGAAAATGCGTGCATAACTGCCAGCACCGCCAATGAAGGCCAAAGCTACCTCTCCTCACCTTCCTGAGCCAGGAGATCCCGTGACCCACCCAGACTGCTCCTGCCTCTGCCATTGCCACCGCAGTCCAAGGCACTGTGGTTCTTTCTTGCTGCAGCTGAAACTACAGCTCTCTGGATGGGAAGGTTATGATCTTTGAGAGCTGTCTCTTGTGCACACACACTGATTGGCAAGTGAATGAAGTGGGTGTGAGCAAAGAGAGGAGAAATTTTTTAAAGAGGCCCAGTGCCTGCCCCTGCCCACCTCCTCCCCTTGACTGAATGACTCCCAGTGTTTGAAATCCTGAGCGATTTGCTCCCTGGGACACTCCTTCAGCCCCAGACTTCCTCTTCTTTCTCTTTCTTATTTTTTAGGGGGAGAAGACATACTCATGAACTGGCAAGCCATCCGGAGGAAACCAAAAGGGTCATAACAATGGTGGGGAGGAAGGGGGTTCCTGCCTAACTATTTCTTCTCCTGGTAATATCTGCTTCTGTAAATTGCTTGCTTAAGCCCCGGCTACCACCTGAGCTATGATGAACACACACACACACAAATGTAAACTGCAGGTATGCAGAAATGTAAACCTGATATAAGGCAAGACTCACAAGAAGACGGGACCCCAGGACTTAGGCATGAGTACCCTGGGCCTGCATAAATAAACTTGTGTTCTCCTCACTTTCCTGGAATGCCACTCATCTCTTACCAAAACACTCAGAACTTATGTGACTGCCTGTTTCCTTTTTTATACTATCAAAATGCACCTTGAACTTGCACCAGTAATGGTCTGATGTTCTTTTTTTTAAAAAAAAATTATTATAAAGATGTGGGGTAAAATTCAGGGTTAGGCATACAAACATTGATCATACAGGTACCCCTGTTGTTGAGGTATGCCCCTTCCTCCCCTAGCAGTTTCCCTCAACTGCCAATCCTATCCCCCACCACTGACAGTTTCCCATTACTACCAATTGCTTTCTTATAGCATTATAATTGTTCAAGGTCCTCTTATGAGTGAGAATATATGGAATTTCTGTTCTTTCTTTCTGTGATATATCACTGAATATGATCGACTCAAAATCCGTTCTTTTTCCACCCCCAGAGCAATTACAATTCCCAGGAGCACAGTACCTCATCACTCTCAGTTGACCAGCTTCATGTGATAGCATGTGGAACAGGCATAAGCATAAAACAAGTTGGGTTTCCTGAGATGACAGCACTCATTGACTTTTCTTTATGACATAAGCAGGCATTCTCCAGATGTGAATAGACATGGCTAGATTCATACATTTCTTGCTTTCTCTCCCTCCAAGAAGGCAGGTTTTTATGTAGCCCCATGATCTGCACGACTCCTTCAGGGTAGCACCAGGATGTTGTAACCCCAGGATGTTTTGTTTCTCCAATAGAAGTTCAGGCATTTAAATAAAGCCAAAAATCAAAGTATTCCTCTAGACAGTCAGTCATACTTCCATAGGTTTTGCAGAAACACTCCACACCCAGACCCTTCAGGCTTGCCAGTGACTTGTGGTTGATGCCATCTTTTATTTATTTATTTTTTTTGAGTTGGAGTCTCACTCTGTCACCCAGACTGGAGTGCAGTGGCCGCTCCCGGCCACCCCAGCCTCGACTTGCTGGGTTCTGGTGATCCTTCTACCTCAGCCTTCCAAGTAGCTGGAACTACAGGCATGCGCTACCATGCTCGGCTAATTTTTGATTTATTGTAGAGATGAGGTCTTGCCAAGTTGCCCAGGCGAGTCTCGAACCCGTGGGCTCAGGCAATCCACTCACCTCGGCCTCCCAGAGCACGGGATTACAAACTGAACCACCGACCCCGGCCTGATGCCATCTTTTCAAATGAATTGGTACAAAGGCACAAAAGACTTGCAGAAGAGGAGTGCATAATGATGTTCAAGGTCTGCTTAACATTTTAAGATCTATGTGGAAAGTGACCGAAGTAGGATAACCTTAAACTCTTTGGTACACATAGCTGTTTGAATGGCTGTATGGACAATTACAAGGAAGTAATTTCTAATATTAAGGGACCAAGCTACAAAATCCTTAAACCTGTCAAAGTATTATCAAAGGAGAGTAATGATTTTCTTCATAGGATTTGTAGACATAATGGAATCAGGCACTGTTAGATTAGAAAAATTAAATCAAATTACCACAGTGATTACACCTTGGGCAGTAGCATCCCAGACCAGTTGTTTGTGTGTAATGCAAGTTCTAAGGGAGATTTCTATGGTAGGGTGGCTCTAAGAAATGCCAGGCAACTTGGCCTCTGAATGGCTAAACTGGTTGGAGATTGGTCTTGTTCTCATCTGAGCTCTTACTAGGAAACGTTTGTTTCTCCAATAGGATTTCAGACATTTAAATAAAGCCCAAATCAAAGTATTCCTCTAGACAGTCAGTGCTTCAAAGAAGTGTGCATGGAATGGTTTTAACATAGATGTTCCACACATAGATGATGGAAAGACTTGAGTTTCTTTCTTGAAAAGACATTTTCCTAATGAAGAATTGCCATCAACTTACAAAATGATACTGAAAAATTTCTCTTCATGCAGCTATTTAAACTCTAAGGATGGAAGGATTGGGGAGAAGAAGGCTGCTTCTCATTCACAGTTCATTCCTGAGATTATTAATTTCTTACACATTTAATTTGAAATACTGGCTCCTCATGTCTGTATAATCCTTACTGCTTAAAAAGTACTTCGTAGCCTGTTTTATTGAATTATCCTTCAACAAGGGGTGAAATTTTTTTCCTCATTAGGACAGAGAAAACAGATTTGATGAAGAGACAACACAGGTTAAGTAATATATCCAAGGCAATAAAACTAAAAAGTACAAGACATAGAAATATTATTGGTAAATTGTGTGCAGGTGTGTATGCAGACATAGAGACCCACAAGTTATATGTGCACATATACTTTATTATCATATGTGGTAATAAATTAATAAATGAATGCCGAAAAATTCTAAATATTATTAATTCTAAAAATTTGAGTTTCTACTATAATGGAAAAGACTAAAAAATGGTGCTTTTCTATAGAAAACTTCAGAAGAAATATCAAAAGTATCTTTAGGTAAATGACAAGTCAGATTTCTGCCGTAAATGCAATACAACAATAGAGACAGGTCAATTTGATCGTCGGTTACACAATAGCAAATATAGATACAATGGTTCTTTGTTCAAGTCAGCACTTGAAATAAAAAGTTCGATGTGAGTTTCTAGGTCTCTAATCTGGAGTTTGACTTTGTGGAAAGGTGTATGGCAGTTTCTAAAGCAAGATTAAAGCCCAGCCTGAATGCCGATGCTAAGTTTAGATTGCATGTCTATAAGAGCTCTATCAAAATGATGATCTGGTACTTAAAAAAATGTAGTTAGCACTATGCCTGGGGACGGGAGAAAGAATAACATTTACATTTATTTACCATAGTGTCAGGTTTAAGTCTCCTAAACTGAATCTCCAAAACACCTGAGACAACAAGACTAGGCTATTAGCAAAGCTAGCTTCAGGTTGCAATCTAAAGTTTTATGGGAAATTATCAAAATGATGTTACAAAAAGATAATCTGTCACTGTAATTCATTAAGAATCCTCTATTTACTGATATTTTAAAGTAAAGTTTTGGAGTTTTTCAACCTTTAGACACATTTATATATAAAATATTTAACTAAAATAAATATATATATTGTGACTATTTAATATTTAAGGTTTTAGCAGATGGTGATTAGATTTGCGCTGTTTTTATTAAAGAGAGGAAAAGTCCTCTGATCAACTTTGCTGCTTTTAAATGCTTTTATTGTATTGAAATCCAATAGATCTTTCTGATAATTTAAGATACTAAGATATTTTTGACAAAAATCTCTTTCACTGTGACTCAAAATAGTACATTCTAGAAGCTTGTCTGAGTACCCATAGCCTTGTCTACATTTCAAGAGTTGAGACTAATAATTAATTTTAAAAACACAGATTTCTAGCTCCTGTAGGTATGTAAACATTTTAATTGCTTTGATAATTTATTTTCCTCTATCATGCAACATCTGGAGAGTTAAAAATTAAATTGTCAGTGTTACACAGAGAAAACAGAGGTGAGATATAGTATTCATGCTGGGTGTTCTTACCACAAAAATGGGGGGCATGAGGAATCTTTCAGATGTGATAAATGTTTAACACCTCATAGTGATGTTTTCATGAGAGAATGCATCTGTCTAAACTCATCAATTTGTATATGTTAAATACGTGAACTTTTTAGTGTATCAATTACACTTCAACAAAGCTGTTAATTTATTACAAAGCATCTGCTAGCTGGGCACAGTGTCTCACACCTGTAATTCCAGCACTTTGGGGGGCAGAGATGAGAGGAAAGCCTGAGCCTAGGAATCTGAGACCAGCCTGGGCAACTTGGCAAGACTTTGTCTCCACAATAAATTTTTAAAAAATTACCTGGGTGTGTGGTGCACACATGTACTTTCAGCTATTAATACTTGGAAGACTGAGGCAAAAGGATCGCTGGAGTGTGCCATTGTACTCCAGCCTG